>NW_007731261.1:95921-99431 GCF_000696425.1 Galeopterus variegatus | reverse complement strand
TTATAATTACTAAAAAGGAGCAAAAGGCTTCACAGAATGGATAATAAACATTTGGAATTCCATGTATTTATCCAGGTACAAAGAATCTCTCCAAACCACATCCTTTTCCATTCTAGGAGTGATTCCTAATTCTTGTCTCCTTGGTTCTTTACCTGAGATCTTCTTATGAAAAAGATTGTGGCTAACAGAATTAGAAGGTTGATGACTACAGGCTCCAGTCCACATATGAGGAGGGAGAGAGTGATTCTAGTCAAAGGCTATCCTTGGGCTTTAGAGGTTTGCTGTGTCTGTGAAAAGGTAAAGAGCAGCGGGGGTGGAGTATTTATAGGAAGATGTGGGCAGTTTGTTGAATTTTAGTGGCTTAAAAGCATTTGCTTTACATCATTTGTACTAATTGAAATAAAAGGTTTGACTCATTCCCATCATCCTAATATAGATGAATCAAGTTTCATTTGGTTGATGGACTTTACCGAATTTCTCAGTGTTGGCTGACAGTCTCGGAAAGATCTGTTCATTTTTACAACGTTTCAGTGAGTCATTCCACACCCATTGCCGGCATTGGTTCCCTGAGGGGAAGTGGGAGGAAGACGAAGATTTCACAGGAAGAGCGAAGGGCTTGGAAGTTCACTGGGTTACAGGAAGCCATCAGTGTCACTTTTTTCCAGAGCAAATTTGGGGCTCAGGGTCCTGGCTTTTATTCCTGAGCTCCGTGCTGATTAACATGGACATTGTACCTTTGAGAGAATGATACAAATCACACAGTCTCTAGGAAGTGAAGATAACAGGGTTCTTTTTAATACATCCAACTGAATAGTCTTAACAAACTACATATACAATATATGTGTGTGTGTGTACATACCTAAGTCTGTGTATATATGTATATCTACTGTGTATACATATACAAGGATATCTGCTATACATATGGAAAATATATATATATGTGTATTTTTGTATATTCAGAAAAAATTTTAAATGCTATGGAATCAGTTCTGGGTTTAAATCACAGCTATGCCATGTGTTGTCTGGCTTTAAGCCACTTAACCTCTTGGAGGCTGTTTTCTCCTCCTTAAAATGTAGATAATCTTTACCTTTCATTATTTCTAACTTTTAGAAAATAGTGAATTCTATTTTTAGAACTTTTAGAAATAGTGAATTCTAAGTGCCTGATGCATTGTAGGCACTCAAGAAAGCATTAACTGGCATAAAGAATCTGAGAAACCTGACATTATTTCTGACTGCCTTTTACCAGTAGTTTGGATTTGGGCAAGTTACGTAGCCTGTCTCACTTTGAGTTTCCTAGTTTATAAAGTGGAACAATAATACTCTGTAGGATTATTGAGGGATTAAGTGGAGTGATGCATTATTAGCTATTATAAACATGGCCAGTATTTTGCTAGGCACTTCCATGTAATGCATGTAAAGAATTTGATGTAGTTCCTAACACATAGTAAATAATGAATAAACATTAATTGTTATTAGTAGTTTAAATAATAGAAATTGCTATTATTTAACCACATTTTACCTACTAAAATGGCAATTTCATATGGTTCAACTGAATATCATTGCTCCTAAAGGGCAGCTACAATTGTCATCAAAATTCTGTGTCTAGTAACCCAGTAACTTAGATGATTTTGTTTTGTTTGAGTGGCAGAAACCTGAAATTAATTGCTACCTTTTCTTTCAGGGCTTTGGACAATGATTGATGGAACTTAACAAGAGTCTAATTAATTCACCAGTTTCCCTTGAAATTCTCATGAGCTTAAGAAGGCTGGTACTGCAGGGGTAGAAAAATAATGCTAGAAAGAATGGCTATGCTTGAAAGAATATTTGACCTCGTGCCTGGTGATGTCAGCTCATGCTTCTCCAGCATGACACTCAGACTCCTGATTCTCAAGAATTCCTGGAGTTTGTCCTGCTTTGAGAAAATGAATGACACAGTGCTTTGATTTTTATGACTTGCAGTGAATTCTCCTTGGTTGAGTATGATCTTGACAGTGTCCAAGGAAAAAATAGTCATGATGTTGGAGATTAGCTCTGTTTTTATCAGAAATACCCCAATGGTAACTAGCTTAGGCCAACTCTGAACTAAGTAATCACCTAGTTGGGATTCTAGGAGACCAGGCAAGAGGTGATGGTGGGTTGAACTAGGATGACAGAATTGGCAATAAAGGAAGAATATGAGGTACATAATATATTTAGGAGGTAGGGCCAGAAGGACTTGCTGATGACTTGAATATGGGAAATGAATACAAGAGCAAAATAGGTTGGGCAGGTGGATGGTGGTACCATTTTCTCAGGTGGGGAAGACTGAGGAATGAATGGGCTTGGGGATATGAGGGAAATCAAGAGTTCTATTTTGTCTTTGTTATATTTGATGTGCCTACTGGGCATCTAAGTAGAAATGTCAAGAAAGTAGTTGGAGATGCAATTGAAGAGCTCAGTGCATAAGCTGGGAAGGGGACTTATTGAACACTCCACTGTGTTCTCCATTGTGTTATATTCTGGGAGGAAAACAAATAGGATATGGTCAGAGAAAACTTTGATAAAAGGAGAAATAACAGGAAAATAAAGCCAAGAGATTGAGAGAGAACCTGAGAACAATAAAGCAGAGACAGAAAGAAGGACTAGTGAAGAGCACCTCTAGGTTGGGCCTCTACGATGTGCACGGCATAGTCGTGCACACTTTTACACACAGGATCTTGTGTAATGCTCGCCAAAACATGTGTTCCTCCTGAGAAAATTGAGCCTCATGAAGTTTAAGTAACTTATTGAAGTATCGTAGCTAGGGATAGGAAGAACTGAGACCCCAAACAAAATCTGCCCAACCCTAAAGCCTGTGTTCAGAGTGGAAAAGATGTTTATTTCTCCTTTTTCAGTGAAATAATATAATTTGTTAATAATGAGCAATGAACAGTATTTAAGAAAGAGACAGGTTTTTCCTGGCCTACAAAACACCTGTCCATGGAGCATCACCTATGGGGGGGTCATACCCTTTGTGTCTGCAGAATATACACCTTATTTGGAGATAAAGAGGAAAAAGGAGTAAAAATAAGACAGACAATTCAAGATAGGGTCACTTGTTAAAAATAAGGAGCAGAGGTCCTTTGTGGTTTTCTGAATTGTCATATATTACCTCTGAGTACTGCATTACTTATTTCTTTTTGATTTGGTTCCTTAAAATTCTCCTCGTCCTTCCCTTGAGAAGTTTCTAATAAGTGTATGTATTTAAATTGCCCTTCCACCATCCTGCACAGTCAATTATGGTTTACATTTAAGTTGCTCCATATTCTCAGCATGCTGGTACCTTTCGTTCTAACTCTTCAGCAATGTCTCTCCAGGAATTCATTAGCTTACTTAAGTGGGACATCTAAGGGATGAACATCTTTCAGGCACAGTTGGATCAGGAATTTAAGTATGAGGGGGTCTTCACAAAGTTCATGAGAAATTTCATAATATCTTTCAATTCCATTTTTCCACGAACTTTTTGAAGTATCGTCATACTATTTTCTC
>NW_007731261.1:67356-95780 GCF_000696425.1 Galeopterus variegatus | reverse complement strand
ATAATATCTTTCAATTCCATTTTTCCACGAACTTTTTGAAGTATCGTCATACTATTTTCTCATCTCTGTCTCTGCCCCCAGTTTTAGGCTACAAACAAATCACCTGGCTTCTTTTGCAGATAGGATTTATGCATGTGACGGTTAAATGGGGTCTGGTATTGCACAGCACTCTTCTTTAGTTTAAGGTGATCATAGTGGCAGCACGAGATTATGACTCTCTGAACATATATCAATTCTCATAAAGAGACTGATTTTTCCTACTTGTATCACATGCCCATCTCTCCAGCCAATCACACAGGAAGATGATTGGCCAGGCTTGGGTCATGTGCTTTCCTCTGCAGGTATGAGGTAGGCAAGCCCCTGGGATTTACAGTTTCATCAGTACCCTATAGGGCAGAGGAGGACAATTTCTAACCATAAAGACAACAAAGATCTATTTCAATGCTTAGATTGGACGGAGGCCATTGTTGTTATTGTTGCTGTTACCACCACTGCTGCTAGTTTGATTCCACTCTGGGGTAGTATCTGAAGCTGCACAATAAACCTGAGATTAGCAGCAGGTCTCTGGTTTGATTATTGACATATAAAGATTCTTATTTTCTTCCTCTTTTGATGAGAATTGCATGAGCCCTGTGTTCCAAGTAGCTGTGCAATCAGTTTCTGAGATCTTATCAAAAGAATGACAAATCAGTTTGGAAGACAGACTCATTGAATGTCTGAACAGATTCAATCCTCTCTAAGACAGAATAATTCAACTTCCTTTTAAAATCCAAGTCCAGTTGTATGGAAAAGCCATTCCTTTTCTTCTTGAGTCTAGGGCGGCAAATCCGGCTTATTATGTCTGCCGGATTCAGTGCTCACATAATAATTGCTTTTTGACTGTCCTTTGGTGGATTTCCTAAAAGATCAGCCAGCAAAAGGGGTAGTTAATTTAGAGAAGAGTTTACAAACTTGATACACACAGCTCTCAAGAATTGCAGCTCTCGGAACTGGCTATGTTTTGTTGGGTATGTACAGTGTTTTAATAATTTGATTTTGTTACCAGTATTTTAAAAACAGGTGATTTCACATTTTAAAAAATCCAGACTTCTAGCTATTGGAACATGTAGCAACACTGGGCCTAGGTTCTCACATTGAGTAGCCAGCAGGAGTTGAAGTGCAGTTGCTTCTAGTTGGGACATATAGAAGTTAGGAATGCATCCTGCTGCAAGTAATAGAGGCTTAAACCATAGGGACATTTATTGTTTGCTTAACAAAAAGTCTGGAGGTGAGTCTGTCTGGGCTTCATTCAAGAGTTTAACAGTGATATCATCTGTCTTTGCTGCCATCATCAGTGTATTGGCTTTTCTTTTCCTCCCCTATCATATTGAGAAAGGGAAAGAGGTTATTTAAGGGAGTGCTCCTTGACTATCTGTCTCTTTTTTCAGGAAGAGAAATCTTTCCCAGAAGTTCCTTAGAGTCCTTCCCTGGTTCTCATGGCCAGAGCAGGGTCACGTGACCACCCATAGCTGCTAGCAAAGGATAACGGGATTACCATGATTTGTTTACATCAGTCCTGATTTATCACCTGGGGCTGGGAACACTACGACCTGAACAAAGCCAGAGTTCTCTCAGCAAGTCAGGAATGACCATGGGTGGGCAGTCAGCAGTGCCACCACAACGTTTGTATGTTTATCTCACATAGTCCTCTTCACTCCTGTGGTCTTACCCCAGCCACCTGTGCTCATTTACTCCACCTGAATGGCCCTTGAAGATGTTTGCATCTGTGACTCCAGGTGCAGAGTAGCCTTTATCGCTTCCCTGGTTTTGATCTAGTTCTCACAATACAAGTTGCATGATTTATTGGATTAGGAGAGCCTGGATTCTAAGTCTCTATTGAACACTGCTAGCTGTGTGACCAGGGACATTGTAAGAACTTCCTGTTATTTCTTAAATGTAAAACGAGGGTATTCTATGAGATACTGTTAGGATTCCCAGAACTTATATTAGTACTTGGCACCCAGTTGTTGTTCAAGAAATACTTTGGTCTAACTCTTAAAAGCTTCAAAAATTATTTATGAACAAAGAATGTCTTCCTTGTACATATTGTTTGGGGTACAGGCATTTTTTCCCATCTAAAAACTTTCTGGCTTCTATTTAATTTTTCCGCATGTTAGAAGCATGAGAGAGAGAGAGAGAGAAAGAGAGAGAGAGGATTATGTTATGTTTTTGAGGGTTTTTTGTTACTGTTTTTAAAATAAGCATAGGGTCCAAGAGATTATTTAGTATATAAAAGCTGTCAGTGAGAAAGGTGATAGAATTAGAAAATAATTTTTTCTAGATTTTAAATGAATGTATTTGTTCTGAAAATGAAATTAAACCTCTGAGATTTTATTTGATGGCAGTCAGTATCTAACGTGAACAGTTACAGGTGGTCTCTTCAGTTACAGCAAATATTTTATTCATAGAACCACATTATTTCTCTCCCCTTATTGTTTTAAGATCTCATTGTCTGTTTAACATTTTTTCCACATATCTGCATGATAAAACTAATAATAGTAGCTAACTTACACTCAGGTGATGAGTGCTTACTGTATGTCAGACTCAGTGCAGAGTATGTAGCAAGTACTCAATAGACAATTATTGATATAAGACAAATTGATATAAGATCAGTGGAAGAATGGGGTATAACCCTTCCACACTGACATAAATGAGCACTTAGAATGGCAGTACAGCACTGTGAAAAAAGCTAGAATCAGATTGTCCTGCATTTGAATCTCAATTCTGCCACTTGCTCGTTGTGGGACTTTAGTCCAATCACCTAACTTTTTAAATGGGAGAATAAGAGCCACCTCTCCAAGTTGTTTAAGAATTAAAACATCTGGGTATGTACCCAAAGAAATGGAAATCATCATACTGAAGGGATACCTACACTCCCATGTTCCTCGCAGCTCTGTTTACAATAGCCTAGATATGGGACCAACCGATGGATGACTGGATAAGGAAAATGTGGTACATATTCACCATGGAATACTACTCTGCCATAAAAAAGAATGAAAACCTGCCATTCGCAACAACATGGATGAGCTTGGAGAAACTTATGTTGAGTGAGATAAGCAAAACACAGAGGGAAAAATACTGCATGTCTTCACTCATAAGTGGGAGCTAAGAGAGAAAGAAGGAAAGAAAGACCACAGTGGTGTGTTGGACTTGCAGAGCGAGAGAACATTCCTAGGGATACACAGTGGAATGGGGACAGGGGGATGGGGAGGGAGGTCAGAAATTAATTGGGTGAGGGAGATGGGGTATAATCATACTTTGTGGTAATGGGTATGCTGCCAGTATTGATCTGGCCATCACATCTTGGGCACGGGTGCTGACAGTCAGCTTTGTACTCTATGAATATTCATAACCAATAAAAAATAATAAAAAAAGAATTAAAACAAATCATAAATGTTAAGTCTTTAACTTAGTGCTTGGTACAAGACGAGGGCTCAATTGGCATTAGCTGTTCTTATTAATCTGTGGATTTTTGTTCAATTATTAACAATTACTGCGCAATGATGCGTCATAACAAATCAACCCACAATTCAGTGGCTCACAATAATAAACATTAATTTTTCTTGCCTGTAGGCCTGAAGGTAAGCTGGAATAGCTATGGATCATGCTGTGTGTTGGCTGGGGTGGGTTCACTCAAGGCTATGGGTTGGGTTCAGTTCTGCTCATTCTCTTTGGATCAGGGTCTACGTGGGAATGTTTCTCTTATGGTTAATAGCAGGAGAGCAAGAAAGCAAGCCAAGCATGCAAACACAGGAGAGGCCTCTACTTACTTCACAACCACATTTTATTAGATGAAGTGAGCCACGTGGCCAGACCCAAAGGCAGTGGGGCAAGGAAGTGCTCCATTCAAAGGGGGTGAGAGGAGGGAAGTAAATACTTGCTGGAAAATAAATCTCATTTACCACAATTTGAAAATCTGGAATCCAAAAAGAGCAATAGTTTCTACTGAACTATCTTAACTACATGTTTTTCCTTTTATTCTGCTTCACAGTGTCACCCCCCAATACTACACAAACACATAATACTATATGTGTATATATTTATGTCTTTTCCCCATGTGTTAATGACTTTTGTTTGCCTTGAATTAACTCACACTGAGACAATAGTTATAATGTGTTGCCTCCTCTCAGGGGTATTTGTATTTTTAAAAAGATCAACTGCAAGGAGAATAGGTAACCCCAAGGACTGAATGAGTAATGCTGATGTGTCTTGGTGCTATGACTCCCGGATGTAGGGTGGAGAGATACGTTGATCATCATCCTAGTTAATGAAACCCAAAGTGGTGTAGAAGGGGTCAGTACTAGATCAAGCAAATTCCATTGTTGGAAAGATATTCCTCCACAGAGTTGCCAAGACGTAAAGGAATTACTAGTAAATTTTCTCCTGGTTAAATCTCCCTGGCCTCTTGGGCTGAGAGGAGTCCTTGAGAGGAATATTTATTTGACATCTTTTGATTCCTTATTTAATTGAAGTCACATATCTTCCCTGAGGCCATGTATAAACTGTACCACGCTTCTATCGAATGCAAGTTCTGCATATAGACAGGCTCTGTGTTTGAATTAGTGCTTATGAACTTGGGGGGGGGGGTATTTTTCATGAATATTAATAGGAAATTCTTGCCACTAAACAGCTGTCATCAGTTAATGTTTTTACTCCCGGTTTAATTTACTCATGGTAATACAAACTTTAAAGACAGGATAGCAGAGCTTCAGGGCTTGGGGGCAGAAGCCAGCTAGTGGTGAGAGGGGTACAAGGAATAACATTTTCCGAAAGTGATGCTTTTCTACAAAAAAAAAAAAAAATGTTTGTGTGATGGTTATTAGAGCTATAAAGAAAATGTTTTAGATGAGGCAGCAAAACAGTAAGAACATGAGATAGTGAGACAAAGTGGTCTAAGGCTAGTACCTTTTTACAAGCTTGTTATCTCAGTAATCATTAATTATTTATTAGTACCTCCACCCTGGCCCTCAAATCCTATAATTCCTCTTCTTCTGGTTCCAGTACCTAATTTTCTTTTGGGAAATGATTTCTCCACCATTGCATCTTGGCGAGACTGTCATTCTAGATACCTTGCCATCCCTTTGCCAAGAGGTGGATCTGTGACCCAAGCTGTACAGATAATACTTTCCCAGTATTCCCAGTCTTTCATGGAGTGGCACGAGGGCAGTGAAAACAGTTGAAACTGGTTCATTCAGCTGTGGTGGCTGAGTGAGTTTGTCAATTTGTTTCTGCTTTCAGGATTTCCAGACCATCACTGGTGTCTGGTGGTCTTTCTTCTGTCTGGTTCTTCAGTTTCTCCCTTAATTCTGAAGTTTTCCCCAATTTTGCCAATGAATTACTTTCTGGTTAAGTTAGCCAGAACCAATCAATTTTTCTGTTGCTTGCAAACTAAGAATCTTAACTGAAATAGTTGGTTTTGTTTCAATTAGTTGTAAAGGAATGGATTTAATGATATAGTATGGTTTCAGATGAGTAGCACCTATCTGTAATCCTCAGAAAAAACACAGCAAGATTGTTTTCAACAGCTTTTCAACTGTATTTTCTATTATAGAAATGAAAACAGACTTCTACACTGATCTCTCCCTGGTGGTTATATCAGGAACAGAGAACAGAGACTGAATGTTTGAAAGAGCTCTCGTAGTTATACACACACACGCACGCACACAGGCATGTGCAATTACACACATGTGTACGTGTGCATACCTGTATTTAACTTATCCTCCAGCCTTCTCTGAATACTGATTTTGCCTTCTTTCTTGTGTTCATTTAACAAGGATTTTTCTTCTCTTTTTCAGGGAACGAGGCTTGAAGTTACTGTTTATTCTCTGGGTTCTTCTGAAAGCTCATGAATCAGTTTGGAGGGTAATCAATAGAATGCAAAATGGAATGATCTTCACGGCCATCAGATTGCCATAAATAGACACATTCTGCGATTATCATCAGAACGATTTGTTACAATTTGGAAATAGAAGAAGAAGAGAGATGCCAGTTATGCATCAACATTTAAATCCCAAGAAACAGTTCTCTATCCATTCTTCATTTTTTTTTTCTTTCTTTCTTTTTTTTTTTTTTGAGTAAATCTTCAGGTCTCCTTCGTTTTTGCTGAGCTTTCTCCACTCTTTCCTTGTTTCTATTCTGCCAAACATCCACTCATGCTCGGATGCATTCTGCATAATAAACCCACTCTTTGCACTTTCTATGACTATTTTAGTACAGTAACATTTTAATATCAGTCTGTTCCTTCTCCACATCCTCCTTTGGACTGACTGTTTAGTGGTATTTGGGTTGGACTGAGTGCTTTTTTGAGCGTTAGTAGTAGTGATAATAATAATAATAATAGTAATACGGTCATTGTCTTCTTCTTGATAACTAAGGGCATGTGTACCAGTTTGTGTGTCAAAGATATTGAGGAAACCTTGCTAATTTAAGCCCTGGCTCGATTCTTTAAATGCTTGACTAGAAGCTCTTCATTGGTAATGTAATCTGAGGGCAATTGTCAGCACTTAATATTTCTAAGAACAATGTTAAGCACAGCCCACAACTTTTACAATTAGACATACATGGTTGCTCACTTTAGGCTTCCCGAGAAGATGACCCCGAGACAAGGATTAAAGCGCTGGTCATTTATATGCGAGGTTATCACAGAAAGCACAAGGAGAGGAGTGGGATGTGAGACAGGGTAGAGAAGAAAGCCAGTGAAGGGGACCTTCACAAGCCAGTTACCACTGTGGGCAGCTGGAGTGTAATACCTTTGGGAAACCCTGAGGGAAAGCACAGAGCACGACTCAGGTACCCCAGTGGAGAGGAAGGAAGCAGGGGTCCGTATTTACCATCTTCTTGCCTGACATTGGTTGAGGGCTGCCCCAGGGGCATTCACTCTCCAACGCTCCACCTGGAGCTACACGTTACCACTGTGGGCAGCTGGAGTGTAATACCTTTGGGAAACCCTGAGGGAAAGCACAGAGCATGACTCAGGTACCCCAGTGGAGAGGAAGGAAGCAGGGGTCCGTATTTACAAACTTCTTGCCTGACATTGGTTGAGGGCTGCCCCAGGGGCATTCACTCTCCAACACTCCACCTGGAGCTACACAGGCCGAGCATGCTCCCACAGCTGGACAAAAAGCCCTCAAACAAAAAGGCACAGGTGTTCTCAGTAACAGCCTTCACTGTGAAGGGACTGGTACCAAGGGGATATGGGCAGGGCACCAACAGCTTCTGTCTCAACATGTCATATGACCACAAGGAACCATTCATCCACCTTGTAAATCTCAACATGTAGGTGGGGTCGGGAGGCATGATTTATGAAAAGGCCGGATTAGATGCTGCTTTGCAGTATGCTTTGGAGGGAAAGGCATCTTTGCTCCAGATTTCTCTTTTCCAGGAGAGATTCAATGACTCAAGAAATGTAGCCATTAGAGAATAATTCCTCTGGGTTATGCCAGTGAGACTCAAAGTAAAATCCTTAACTATCTTCATCAAAATCACCTGGGAGTGCTTTATAAAATTCAGATTCCTGAGTCTTATATAAAAATAAAATTATAGACCTGGTGAATGAGAGCTCTGGTGGTTGGGTTTGGGCTATAGAAAGCAGCTCCAAGCAATTTTTATGAACTACTCAAATTTGAAAATACCTGAATATTTTCCCTCTCCCAATAGCTTTAAAATTTTTTAAATAAAATACAGTTTATTTTTTCCACCGCAACATTAATACTAAAATCTATGTAAAACATGCCTGTCTTATTTCACCTCTATATCTGCAGTATTTACCTAGCACAAGCCTGACATGTAGAGAATGCTCCGTAGATAGCAGTCAAATAAGTGAATGCTCATTATAGAAACTAGAATGCAAGGATTCTTGGTGATTGAGTGACTCACGCTTTAGTGTGAATAAATTTGTCAACTCTTTTCCTCTAAGGAAGGAGGAACAGATGCAATAATAGAACACTGGGAGCCAGAGAGAAGGAATGGATAAAAATAGAAAAAGGATTGGTCTTGCCAGCTACAAGATTATCCATCTGCAAAATGAGGATGTAGTCAGCACCTGATGTTTTTGCCTGCTGAGTGCTCATTACTGTGCCACTCGATACTTCACCCTGATATACCTTTGGGAAACTACTACTCCCCCATGTGAAGTCCAAGTTGTTTGTGAAGGCCCAACTTAGACCTGGCCAACCACCCTATTTCATCTCCCTGCTCACATGTGATTGATGTGAATAGAATGGCCTTGTGACCCAACTGAGAAAAATTAGAGCTTAGTGCATATATGAAATAAGATATTTTCTCAAATTTATAGAGAACAGAAGCTGAATATCTGTTGCCTTTGCTCAAGTGGTAGAATATAAGCCTATAGCTGTTGATGTCCCTCTCTGTCACCAGAAGTGTCTGTTTAAGAATGAAACCAAAAGAAAAAGGAGAAGAACCAAGAGGTGGAGAAAGGCAGATTCATAATGACGTTGTTGGAGCTCCTGGATTCAGCCATTCCTGAAGGCCCTGGAAGTGGCATGACTTGCCACTTTCATGAGCCAACTTCAGCTGATTTGTTTTGTCAGCTGGAACAAAGAGTCCTGACTGATAAAGGAAGTTTGAAACTAACTGATCTCCGAAGTATATCAACAGCTCATCACTGAATGGCTAGGGTTGTCTGAAAGATCTGGGCCTGAATCCTTGCTCTATCACTCTCTATCTGGGTGAAACTCAACTTGTCACCTAGGGTTTCTAATCTCTAATTTTCTCATTCTTATAAAGAACCTGGAATATTATTTACTTCATCGGATTGTATGGAGTATGTACATGTTAAGAGTAGCTTTGTATGTACTTATAAATGGTAGAGTTATTTCCTAAGGCTCTTTCAGATGGATTTTTCTCACTTTAGGAATCCCTTGAATTTACCTAAGAAAGACCTCATGAAAATTCCAAAAGCCTTCATTAAATACTATTGCTCATGGCTTAAGGTACGCTACATACTAAAGGGTAATTTTTTTTCTGAGGGTGTTTAAGACACTGGGTAAGTTTTTTTTTTTTTTTTTTTTAAATTCCTCCTCATTGCCAGAACATTTGAGGCTGGCAGAGGAGCTTTTGGTCTCTTGCAAGGTGTTTGATTTTCAATACGTGGAAATATAATGAAACAGAGAAAGTGTGCAAGTTTGCAGCAGATTGTATTTTCCAAAGATTGCCACAACAATATCTTCCTTCCCACATGCCCTTCAACATTGTGACCTGGCTTTCTCCATCAAGAGGTAGTGTCAAATTCCCCTCCCTTGAATCTGGGAATTTCTTAGTGATTCACTTGTACCACAGAATACAAAGGAAGTAACACCATATGACTTCTGAGGCTGAGAATGTTTATTCTCCAGATGCTCTCACCTGAGATACCAGCACTCAGAACCCAACTGCCATGTTGTGAGACACCAAAACCACATGGGGAACCCACATGTAGGTGCTCTTGTCTGTGGTCCCAGCTGAGCCCAGCCTTTAATTAATCCCAGGCCAGGTGCCAGGCATGCAAATGAAAATGCCACTGTATGACTCCAGCCTCTATACATTAGTATAGTATTCTTAACTGGGAACCCAGATGCTGTAGGCAGAGGAGACCTTTACCTACTATGCCTTTCAGAATTCCTGATACACAGAACTTGCTGTTTTACACCACTAAATTTTGGGATGGTTGTTAATATCAGCAATAGATAATTGGAACATAAGGGACATCATGGTCATCAAGTATCTCCAAAGTTTGAAGATATGATGTTCATTGGACCAAAGCTCTGTCAAATAGGACATTTATACAGTGGCAAAAATTAAACAAACAAATGGAAAGCAAACTAACAAATACCATCAGGATAGAACTCAGAACATGGTTGCCAGACTTTGAAGTATGTTTGATGACCATCAATCAGAACAGACATTTATACAGTGGCAAAAATTAAACAAACAAATGGAAAGCAAACTAACAAATACCATCAAGATAGAACTCAGAACATGGTTGCCAGACTTTGAAGTATGTTTGATGACCATCAATCAGAACTCTCTGAAAATCACCTAAAAAATTGAGGTTGGGATGGAAATATTTCCTGTTTTGGAGCCAGGACATCTAAACCTCTACTTAAATATATTAAATAACTAGCAAAGCATTATACATAGTGGTTAGGAGCTGTATCCCTGAGGTCAGCCAGACCTGAGCTCCAATCTTTATTCCAATTCCACTAGCTGAGTGATCTTTAAAAAAAATCTCTTAATTATCCTAAGTCTGTTTTCTCATTTGCAAAATGGAGACACCAATATCTACTTACAGATTTATTTTCAGGATTAAATGAGATAAAGTAGTTGTTAATACAAGGAGATTGCCTGATACACAGTAGGTATTCCATGTTTTAACTATTATAACAATTGTGTTAAATATTATATTCAAAGACACTTTTCAAATTTTAAAATGAGATAACTTTCAATAAATAGTATTATCTGATGGAGCAAAATAAGAATTCCAACTATTATTCATTAATATGTACATGTGCCATGTTGTTTACAAGAATTACTTCCCTTAATTATCACAATAGCTCTATGAGTCGGGTTCCTTTTTTTAATCCTATTTAAGAGGAAGAAACTGAACCATTAAAAGTGTTGGTACTGTGCTCAAAGTCACACAGAGATTAAGTGGTAATCAGACTCCAGAGTGATAACTCTTAATCACTCTGCCATATTCTGTTTCTCTGTTGGATATAATCCCTTTAAGTTGTGAGGTGGGGAGTCCTTTTTCAGATCCAGGGAGCATCATATTACTCTAGCAGCATGGTCTGTGGCTCTGCAGAAACATGAGGTCTCTCAGAGTTAACACACTGAAGTGTAGAGTAGGTAACTCTCCTAATGTATGTATGCAATAGAGTGATTGAACAAGAGAAAAACATAACCAAATACGGAAAGAAGACAGATTCATTTTGGTTAAGCATGGATGACTCAGCATTTTCAAGGTGAATTTAATATGATAAATGTTGCCAGTTTCTGTCCATTGAAAACCTGGTGCCTGAGGTCAAAAACACTTAAGTGACTCATGAAAATCTGTCCTTATCATTTCGCATTGGATGTGCTTTTTAAGGATGGGATTTGTCTCTCACTTTGATCTTTGCCTCAGACTGTTTCGGATGGCTTTTGAAGCATCCTCAGTCTATACTCCACTTTCTGCCCTAGAAGTGAGTGCTTTCACCTGACAATCAAAAATATTCACTAGACCCTCAATACTAAAAGTATGGCTCATGGACCAGCAACATCAGCATCTCCTGGGAGATTGTTAGACAGGCAGGATTTCAAGGCACTGCCCCAGATCAACTGACTCAGAATTTGAATTTTAAAAAGACCCTTAGGTGATTCACATACACATTTAAGTTTGAAAAGCACTGTTCTAGACAAATATTTATTGAAAACCTTGTATGCGTCATATACTTTTCTACATTTTAAGGAGGCTGAAAAACATTCTGCAGTCATGGGGGAGGATGTACAAAAATCAAGGGAAAAAAATAACTCCAATGCTCAGTAAGTTCTTGGAGAAAAGAATACAGAGTGGCTGAGGCTTCTGGGAAGCTTTGTTTAGCATGATCAGAAAGACTACTCCAAAGAAGTATCATTTGATCCAAGACCTGAATGAAAGGAAGAAACAGACACAGAAAGATAAGGGAGTAGGGTGCTTCAGGCATAGGGTGAAGGCAAGTGCAAAGTCCAGGAGGTGAGAATGAACCTGGAGTGTTCTGAGAACTGGAGGAAGGTCTATGGAGCGAGTGACAGCAGAAGTGATAGAAAATGAGGTCATTCATTCAACAGTTACTGAACAGACACCATGTGCTAAGAACTGTCCTAGGTGCTGGAGACACAACGGTCAACAAAACAAAAGCCCTGTCCTCATGAAGCTCACATTCTGGTGGCCAAACCAGATAAGTAACAAGTGTGAAAGTATGTGACAGTAACAAAATCAGGATATAGGGATAGAGAGTGATGAAAAGATTGTTATTCTAGATAAAGAAATTGAGGATTATTCTAGGGAAGGGGTCAGCGAATAATGGCCCACAGGCCAAATCCATTTGGTCACCACTTTTGTAAATAAAATTTTATAGGAAGCTAGCCATACTCACACATTTATACATTTTCTATGGCTGCTTTCATACAATTGCAGAGTTGAGTAGTTGTGATAGGGACAGTATGGCCCCCAAGGCCTAATATATTTATCAGCTCTTTACAGAAAAAGTTTGCCATCCTAAGAAATAAAGAGTGTCTGTTGCAGATAAGGGAGTGAGAGGGGATGGTTCTCTGAAGAATCAATAGCTTAGCAAAAAGGTAGGCAGGACCCAGATTACATGGGGACTTTTAGGCTATGGTGAGGAGTTTGGGTTTTGTTTCAAGTGTCACAGAATGTCATTGGATAGTTTTAAACAAAAAAGGTAGGCAGGACCCAGATTACATGGGGACTTTTAGGCTATGGTGAGGAGTTTGGGTTTCGTTTCAAGTGTCACAGAATGTCATTGGATAGTTTTAAACAGGGGAGTAAAATGATCTAATTTACGTTTTTAAAGGTTCACCAGCAGTCCATGGGGTTCTAAATTAGTTGGGTTTCTGCCCATTTTCTGCCAACAATGGCACCTGGAGATGAGTGCCAAAGTGTTTCCCCTTTGATCTTGGCTTTTTCCAGATGACGTGGATTTTTGGCCAGAGTAAGAACTGAAAGACGCCTAGTGCAGAGGAAACAGTCCCCTTTCCCACCCTTGTGTTTTATAATAGTATTATCATTAATAGGGCTTTGTACAATTTCTTATGAGTGACTGACTTGGAACAATTCTTTGAAGGGGATTTGGTAATTTAGCCCCATTGCATGTCTACAGAGGAACAAAGCTGCCTTGTTTTTAGCTTAATGCCATGATTACTTTTGCATGTCTTGGCTGCATTTATTCATTCATTTATTAAACAAATATTTATCGAGTGCCTATTATGGACAAGGCCCTACACTTGGCAATGTAGATGAAAGGCCTACCTAACTTAGAAAGGTCTTATTAAGTGTTGCCAGAAAGGCTGAAGAAGCAGCTGTTGGAGAAATTGCCAGGCCACTCTAACATTCAAAGGGATGAAAGAAATGTAGACTCTCTAAAAGGATTAGAGCTTTTATATTTTAAAAGAAGAGGTTGAAAGGGGATATAATTGAAACTTTTCCAGTCCTGAAAGGCATGGATTCCTTCACTAAATCCAGGAACATCAGAATGAGGGTCGCAACAGGATAAGATTCTAAGAGTTTACATAGCTGACATGCAGCACTTAGCATTTTTCAGGTACTGGAAAATGCATTGACTGATTCAGTCCTCACAATAATTCCATTAGTAATATTACTATTTTAAGAATGAAGTTACACAGCTTGTGGTGGTAGGGCAAGACTGGAAAGCAGACGTGTTTGACCCCTAAGCCAATATGGAACATTCCTCAATCAGTTGTTCATAACCTAGGGAATACTGCTAGATTTAAGAAAAGGTTTGGGGCCTGGAAAGAAGGGGAACTGGAAGTATTATATTCTTATCTTTTAAAACTGATCTTTTATGAAGACTACTGTCTTTCTCTACAGCTCTCCTCTTGATACTTTTAGCAGGGAATCCATCCCGGACCTGGTGTGGAAATCTTTATACTGTGTGGCAAAGGGAAGTTAGTTGTGTGAATCACTCTATTCTCTGGTCCAAGATTGAAAATCCAAGCAGTAGAATTCCTCCTACAGACCCAGCCCAAAGGTAATTGAAGAGTACAGGCCAACTCTAAGCTTACTATTTATAAAAGGTAATGTATAAAAGTGTTAATAAATGTGATAAGGAAAGTTTGAGAAGATAATGAATAACAATGTTAGCTAAAGTATGTTGAATGATTGACATGACGTCAGCGTTGTGTTAAACGCACTATGTGCTTTATGTGCAAAAATTCTGTGGGTTATTTATTACTTTTGTGTCTGTTTTATAGATAAAGAAATTGAGGATTAAAGTCATTGATCGTGTTAACTCATAGGTGACAGAATCAGGACTAACCCCCTTCTTTGCCTGAATGCAAACAAAGCTTATGCACTTAAGCACTCTCTGTTGAACCAGTGTTGTGATTTTCTATGCTACTGACTGCATATTCCATCTACAGACATAGGCCAATGTGAGTTTTTAAACTTTAGTCCAACTGACCTGACAAGTTCTTGGCAAGGCAGCCAAAAAACCCCAAATGAGGTGGGTTAATCTCTCTGATGTGCAACTCCTGGTCAATAGCTCCTGATATGCCTTCAGTGGTGAATTGGAGCAATGCTGAACTGTCAGTGACTTGGGAAATGAGTCAGCCTGAAATACAATCCAGAGGGGGCAATGCCCATTGCAACTCTGGATAGAGTAAGACATACATAGAGAAAAACAGCTTGATTAATTCCAGCTATACCACTTTTATTAGCAATAAGTCATGTTAGGGACTACAAGGGGAGAAGGGGCAGAATCTTTCATACATTTATGATAAATAAACCTCTATAAAACCCATCTATATAGGCTTCTTTTACAAGGGTTTTATGCTATTCATGAAGTGATGGATTTGCACTGATTGGATGATTGATTGATCCATTTATTTATCCATTTAACAAATATTTATTAAGTTCTATCAATTATTTTTGTTTAATATTCTACTTTATCCAGATCAGTGGTCCTCAAAGTATGGTCCCCCAGCCAGTATCATTAGCATTATTTGAGGGCTTGTTAAAATGCAGGAACTCAGGCCCACCCAAGACCATCAAAAACTGGGAGTGGGATTCAGCAATTTGCATTTTTTTTTTTTTTTTTTTGTCTTTTTGTCTTTTTTCGTGACCAGCAACGGATCGCAACCCTCAGTGTCACGCCCGTATCGGACCGGGACCGGCAACGGGATCGCAACCCTCGGTGTTGCCCCCGCTCCTCGCTCAGCCAGTGAGACGCCGGTCTGCACGTGGGATCCGAACCCTCGGCGGGAGCACCGCCACGCATCCCAAGCAAGGCCGGCCCGCAATTTGCATTTTAACAAGCACTGCAGATGATTAGGATGCATGATAAATCACTGATCTTGGCAATTCCTATGCCCAAAAGACTTTCCTAACCACTCCCTTCTGCTCACTCCTGTTTGTATTTCTTGAAGGCAGGACTCTTTTCTCTAGATGTTTTGGGTCTCCAGTGCCTAGCACAAGACTGAGAACATTCTATGCTCTTAAAAATATTTGCTGAATAAATGAATGAATAAAGGTATGGGGCTACAGATATGTAGAATACCCTTTTTTTCATTCAGTCCAGTTTCATGACTTGTAGGAAAGAGATCCAAGAGCAGAGAGTTGGAGGGACTTGATCTAGATCTCAAGAAAAGTATCAGACACACCAGAATCCCAAATACTAGTCTAATGCCAATGAACAGAAAATACAGATGACTTTATTCCTTATTCCTCCTCCATTTTGGAGTTGGACATCATGGCCTAGGTTTCCTTCAGAGAAGATAAAACTTCAGAATAAGCATCTTTGCCATGATTTATGATTATATGAAGGCTCTGACATGGGAACTGCTGGCCACCTCTTTGCCATCCATCTCTACTGAGGACAGAGCAAGAGTTGATATAATGTATCTATAGTAAGAGAAAATAAACTTAGAGAAAAAAAATCTTTCAACAATGAAAAAAATAACAGGTTCTTCATGAGGCTTACCCAATCACTCATTCATTTACTTACTCATTCACTAAACAATATTTACTTAGTAAATAAGTGTTTAACTGAGCATCTACTACGTGCCAGTCATTTTGCCAGGTGCTGGAGATACATTGGTGAATGAGACAAATAATCACAAAAATTGATTAGTTGCAATTGGACTAAGAGCTATAAAGGAAAATTATATGGTTCTGTGAAATTTTGTAATGTCAGAACCTAAATTATTCTAGAAGGGTTAGGGAGAGCTGTCCTGGAAAGCAATATTTACTCTGGGACCTGTAGGGTAAGTTGGAATCAATGAACTAATCAATGTCCTTTTCTTGGAAACTTTATGTGTTCTTATCAGGATAGCTTGTCTGGGTTAGAGGAAAGGTATAGGCAGAAGGGAATTTGTGCCCAAAGGCACAGCCACTATAACTTCTCAAGACCCTTTGCCACCTGAGCATTTAGATTTTTTGGTTACAGCAGTCAGAGGGAGTATGAACTAAAGGCAGGATTCAGGCCAAGGTTAGCACCACTTTTGTTTATTTCTAAAGGCAAACGTTGGCATAATGACAATGGTCAAATAATCAATGGCCATGTTCTTAAGAGACAGAGTGTGCTGTGAAAGATAAAGATGATTTGCTTTGACTTTTTATGTCAGCTGGTGCCTTGGTTATCAAAAGTGCCTGAGGACAAAGATATGAGCGTGGAGATGTGTTCTGGAAATCCACAAAGTCCAGATTCTGCAGAGACGTCACTTTATTTCAGAGCAAGAGTGTTGAGAGAGGCAGAGGAAATAATAAAGGAGAGGGAAGGAAGGCTAATTTTCACACCCTGCTTGCAAAAAACAGACAAGGAAAAAGAAGATTATAATAATTTATGTCAGGAAAGCAGGTAGTGTTGACTGAGAATAGAACTGGGAGTGGAATGATCCGATGCCAGATACAATTGAAATTTTAAATGGGTTCTAGAATACTGGTGCCAGCAACTCAGCTTGTTATTATACATCTGGGGTCAAATGCAACCTGATATAATTGTAGGTAATTAATACCTGTTGCAGTAGAACCTGCCCATAATATGGTCACGTCCTGTGCACCAGCACTATAATTATTCAGAAAGATCATGGGGGTATTTCTTTGCACTTTATAATTAGCGATAACCTTGTAACCACTGCAGTGTAGACAGGTGAGTCTTATTGTTGGGAAGCAGGCTGAAGTTAATTGACAAGAAAACATTTAGCTTCTTGAAGGCAAGGATGATAGCTATTTCCTCTCTGCATCCTTTGCACCCAGAACAACACTTGGCACTTTGGAGACAGAGAATTAGGGAGAGGAAGATATGGTGAGCTGGGTGGGGAGGGAATAAAGGAAGGAGGAAAGGAAGAAAGGGGGAAAAGAAATCTGATCTGAGCTCTAGACCAGTGGTTCTCAATTTTGGCTATGAATAGAATCAGCCAGGGAGTTTTCTGTTTTCTAATTTTTAGAGTATAATACACACAAAGAGAAGTACCCACATCATTTTCATGCAGTTTGATGGATACACCCCAAGAAACAGAACATCATCAACATCTCAGAAGCTCCTCATATGTCCCTTTCCCGTCATCCCCAGCAAAGGGGAAGCACTATCTGGATTGCCAACATTACAGATGAGTTTTGGCTGGTTTTGAAATTTATATATTTGGAATAATTAGCATATATTCTTTGGTGTCTGACTTCTTTAACTAGACACTGTGTTTGAGGTTTGAACATGTTGTTGTGTGTAGTATTAGTATGTTCGTTCTCATTGTTTATAGTGTTCCTATGTGTGAATATAAAATTTGTCTAGTCTAGTCTTGATGGGTAGGCAATTGTTTCCTTTTCCATTTTTGACTATTATAAATAATGTTGCTGTGAACATTTTTGGACACGTCTTTTGTTGTACACAGGGACATTTCTGTTGGGGATATATTTCTGTTGGGTGTAGAATTTCTGAGTCACAGAGCATGTGTGAGTTGTGCAGCTTTAGTAGATATTGCCAATTAGTTTTCCAAAGTGGTTGTACTATTGCTCATGCTTACTTGTAGTGTGTAAGAGTTCCAGTTGCTCCATAACTTCATCCACACTTGGTCATTTTCACCATTTTGGTAGGTGTGTAGTGGTATTGCTTTGTGGTTTTAAGGTGCATTTCCCTGCTGATTAATAAAGTTGTGTCCCTTTTCCTATGCCTATTGATCATT
The DNA here is from genome assembly GCF_000696425.1 of Galeopterus variegatus. Classification (NCBI taxonomy): domain Eukaryota; kingdom Metazoa; phylum Chordata; class Mammalia; order Dermoptera; family Cynocephalidae; genus Galeopterus; species Galeopterus variegatus. The sequence goes on along the minus strand of NW_007731261.1, from coordinate 77,849 downwards.
TGTGTAACCACTGCTTCAAAGTTACTGCTCTAGTCTTTTGCCCAATTTTCTACTGAATTTTGAATTTTTCCTTTTGGTTTGTAGTTCTTAATATACATTCTGGATAGGAATTCTTGTTGGATATCCTTCTCCCACTCTAGAGTTTGCTTTTTCACTTAGTGCTATGTTTTCATGAACAGTTGTTCTTAACTTTAATATATTCTGATTTATCATATTTTTTCTTCATAGTAGTGCCACACTGACTTAACTATTACAGGTTTGTAGTAGATTTTGTTATATAAGTGTAAGTCCTACAGATTTGTTCTTCTTCAAGATAGTCTTGGTTATGCTTGGCTCTTTGAATTTCATTATAATTTTAACATCAGCTTGTCAATTTACACCAAAAGCAACATACTGAGGTTTTTGGTTGGCATTACATTGAATATATAGATAAGTTTGGGAGAAATGAACACTTCAAAATATTAAGCCTTCTTCCTACTCGTGTATATGGTATATTTACTTGGATTTTTGTTGGATTTATTCTTTGGTATTGGATGCATTTTGGTGCTATTGAGATTGGTACCTGGGTAGCTTTTTTAAAAATGTTGCTGCACAGGCCTCATGGTCTAGAGATTCTGGTATAATTAAGATGAAGCACACACAGCCAACTTCTGAGTACTTCTGCTCTAGATCTAACTCTTCGCCTGCTTTGGGCAAATCAATTAATCCTGGGAGTCATCATTTCACTGTTTTAAAATATGGGATAAGAATATCTGCCTCACCAGTTCAGAAATATTCTGTTTTTAATTTGATGCTGAGTATAAAACCCAGAAGCATAGTAATTTGACCTAGATGTTTTATTGTAAGGATAGATGACAAAATTAATTTTATTTACAAAATACAGTAAAACCACAGTAATCTAAAGTTGATTTGATCACATTGGCCTGGGGTCTGAGAACTCTAAAGAGTGAAAATTGTAGTCATCAAGACTATGTAGTTCTTTTCCTTACTCATAAGAGAACCCTCCACTCTTTCATTTAGAACCTGTTTATGCTTATGTTCAAAACAATTCTAATAAGCTTGGTTATCTGGATTTCCAGATCTCAATGGAATAGAAGAGGCAGGAAGAATAGAATAGAGGGCAAGACCACCAGAGAGAAACCCATAGGCATCAGGGAGATGTGACGGTGACAGAAACAGCAAAGATAAAAGAGCTCAGAGAACAGCAGGCTGGATAAGTGCCAGGACAAAATGTGTCAGTAACATTGAAGAGTATTATTTTATTATACACAGTCTCATAACTAATTATTATTATTTAAGGCCCACATCAGCCCCAAAATGCTGTGTGCTTTTTTTTTAAGATGGTAGGAAAATGGGTAACATATTTTAAAGAATTTTCAAAAAGAATGATTAAAGTAAAATTTGAGCTTTTCTGCTATCTGAAAAAATACTTAGATGGTACTGCTCATCTCTTGGAAATGTTGGACCAATGGTATTGGGCGGGAGACATCTGAGGTTATCCTTTGAAGTGAGTGTCCCAGAGTTAACCCTTTTCTTTATAACCTTGTCATTTAGATGGTTCAGAGATAATGGTTACAGTCTTGTCTGACTCATGCATTTGATTTCCCCATGTTGTCTTCAGGGGCAAATTTTGAAGCAGAACATATCCATGGGAAACTGAATTATTTTTCCCTGGAGCTGCATTTTGCCAATTCCTGCTCCAATACCTTTGTGCCAAATCCTAAAATAGAATGATCGATACTGCTTTTTATCTGTGAAACTGGACTCTATGAAACCACTATTCAGCACAAAAGAAGCCAGAGGACATGTTTACTCACACTGAGGCAAGCTAACCCCAGATAAAAGTCCCTAAAACCATCTGGGAAAAGCTCAGGAATCTGGGTGGCAGATGTTTGTGTCTGCAAATAGACAGAAACATCTGTAGGAGACAGACCTTTGAGCATTTCTTTACTTGAAATCAGCAAGCATTAATTCAGTCAAGAAACATTTATTTAAGTGTCTACTCTGTGTCTGCCACTGGGGATATCTGGTCAACCTAATGATGGTTTTGACCTACAGGCCTATGAGACTGGGGTCCCAAGAACTTATTACATCGTAAAAATTTCCTAATGTTAGTATGAGAAAAATTTGCTGGACATTAGAAATGTTCTATTTTCTTACAGAAAGAAGCCAAGTACATTAGGAGAATTGAGATATGGTTGCTCAAAAGGTTTTATTAGCTGTAATTTGGGATGGCCAATGGCATATTACTAAAAGCCATTGGTCTTGTAACTATGAACATAGACTCTGGAGCATGACTCCTGGGTTCAGGTCTCGGCTCTAACATCTACTAGCTGTGTGATTACCAGCACATTAATAACCTTCTTTGGTTTTCAGTTTTTTTTCATCTATAAAATAGGTATAACATTAATAACTTCCTCATAGTTTGTTGCTAAAATTAGTAAATGAGTAAATATATGTCAAGCACTCTGGCGCCTGGTTTTTAAGAAGCTGTTACATGCTGTGGTATAGGAGTGGACAGGCTGTGGAAGTGATATGCCTCAAGGGTGGGGAGAAGTATAAAATTGAGAACATTGTTTTGAATTTCTGCTGCTTGGTGATAATAAAAAGCAGATCTATTTTAGTTCGGTTTATTATCATTTTTAAGTTGTCCACAAGCAAACCACCTGGGCAGTCTTCTCCTACCCTCCACCCTGACCACCACCACCACTGGGTACACTAGTACCATTTCTACACTTAAGAAAGCTGTTTTACCCAAATGTTCCCCGAAGGTCAGGGAAGATGGGGCAGTAAACACTCTCCCACCCAGTTGAGAACCACTACTATAGAGGATAAGTAATTTCCCCATCTTTTCTTGGCTAGTAAGTGGCAGGATTAGGATTTTAATCCAGGCAATTTTAACTATTATATACTATTACATTCTCTTCCAGGGCAGTGGGTTCTCAAAATGTGGTCCTGTCCTGAGACCAGTAGCATCAGCATCACCTGGTAACTTGTTGGAAACGCAAATTCTTGCGCCCTGCCCCATACATATCGAATTAGAAATTCTGAGGGTGGGACCCAGCTCTGAGTGATTCTGAAACATGCTAAAGTTTAAGAACAACCGGTGTAGTTCAAGGTATTTCCACTTTGACTTTACATTAGAATCACCTGGGTAGCTTTTAATAAACACAGATACCCAGACCTCAGTCCAGACCAGCTGATCAGAATTACTGGTTCTGGGTCCAAAGAATCAATGTCTTTATGTTTTTGTATGTTTGTTTTTATTTTAAGTTCCCCCTGGTAATTTTAATGTGCAGCCAGAGTTGAGTCATTGATGTTGTGGAAAACGTGTCGGCTGTTCAAAGATGAGGGCTTCTGGTCTCCATCTGATCTTGCACAGCACTCTCACCCTCTTGGGACTTCAGTTTCCTCATGTTTCAAATAAAGGTGCTAGGTTAGATGCTTCTTTCATTTTCTGGGTCACATGTCCAGGTACTAAACTCTTTGTCTGAACTCATTGTTATTTTAAATGATCTGTCACTTCCATCTCATAACGACCCTGGACAAATTGCTTACCCTTTTTGTGCCTTGACCTTTTCATTGGTAAACTGGAAGGAAATACTGGTGGTTGATAAAAGAGTGTATGATGTGGAGAGAGAATTCTGGCCAAGAAAGTGCAAGTAAGGTGAGCCTTCTCACACTGTGGTTTGGTTTCTGCAACTGACTGAATTATGAGGAAGTGGCTTGGTCCATTTATCTCTGCCTGCATCGGCTTGATGTGGGCGCCATTACAGCTGGTATTGTGCCACCCAGGAGGCTCAGAGGTGATTTAAAGAAACTCTCTTCTGTAGGCACTCTGGCTAGACCTAGACTATTCTTGACCGTGCCATTCTGGGAAGAGAATAGCTAGCACCCTGGATAAGCATTCCTAAAGGAATCTTAGAAAGGAGCAGGTGGCAGATATGCCACTCCTTGATCTCTCAAAAGCTGAGAAAGTCTTGCCCTAAGTAACCTGATTAAGGTTTCTTCTTTTTGTCATTTGTCTGCTGCCTTCTGTTCTTTCTCAGGATGTTCACGGAGTGAGAAATCAGCCTATATTGATTCAATGCCAAAATAAAGGAATGAAAGGAAGCTGTTTTTGTTGTAGCCCTGAGAAAGAGACTAGAGAAATACAAAGGGGAAAATGGAGTAAGTAACCCATGGGGGTTCACATTGGCTTGTTCGTTTCTTCCTTTAAATAAAAGAATAAGCTGAGCTAATTTCCCTCTACACTGTTAAAGGAAATTGATTCCCGGCAATGGAACAGTCAGTAAAAACCCTCCAGAGGTGATGTCCAAACTTAGGTGCATGAGAATCTCCTGGGAAGTTGCTAAAAATAGGAAGACTCAGCCTTCTCCAGAAATTCAGCTTTAAAAAGTGCCTAAAAGTTTCTGAGGCTTGGGTCTAAGGACCCAATCTCTAGAACTACTTCTCTATTAAATTTTATCACTGCAGTTATTATATTACATTGGTATTTTAAGTGACCCATAAGTTCCATCTATGTGACCCTGGATAAATAGTTTCCCTTCTTTGTGCCTTGGTTTTCTCATCTGTAAACTGGAGAGAAATGTTGGTGTTGATAAAGAGTACATGACTTGGTAAGAGGAAATTGCAACTGGTCTGGTCTTTCTCCTTTCTTAGGCCTTTAGCTAAGTGATGGGAGGAAATATATCCTAGTGTATACTAATACAGTTGGCAATTGAGACATGTTTGGTGAATAAATGAAAGAATGAATTCTCGCATAAGTGAATGAATAAAAGTGATGGAATAACAGAATCCTTGGAGAACTTTTCCCCACCTTGGCTTAAGCATCTTACCAAGATTTTCAAATTGTATTAGAGTTACTAAGGCACATATTTTACTAGTTGACCCTCCTAGAGAACTTCCCAGATAGTGAATTCAGACAGATAAACACTATCCCTTACTTTCTTTGAAAAATCTGTTGCTTTTTCCCCCCTGATCACAGTGGTGGACAATTCCTAGTAATATTGACCTAATCCCATATTAACAGAAATCAAAACCTCAAAGTTGGACTCCTGAGGCCACCTAAAATTCTTCTTAGTCCACACATTCCCAGGAAACTAATTATACATTTTTTTTTTTGCTTGCTTCAAAATGGGTGATTTGGAGGAATCGGTAAAGGGACATGAAAATCAACTACATTGTATATTGATAAAGTTAAAAATAAATAAATAAAAAACAAACAAACAAAAAACCAAAATGGGTGATTTAACAGGTATTGATATTCAACTCTGTACCCCACAAATATGTATAGTCAATTATGTTTTAATTAAAAAGAATACATTAACAGAGGGGAATTAAAAAAAACAAAATAGGTGATTTAAAAAGCAAGGATGGCTGAAAATCTTCTCTCATTGTTTTTTCTCATCCTTTTAACTCTACCATCTCATGCAACCATTACATATTTAAAAGTATATGTATGGAATCCTACTCAATGATAGAAAGGAACGGACTTTCGATGCCACAACTTGGATGGGTCTCAAGGGAATTAAGCTGAGTTTAAAAAGTCAGTCTCAAAAGGTTCATACTGTATGATTCCATGTATATAGCATTCTTGAAGTGACAAAATTATAGAGATGGAGAACATGTTAGTGGTTTTCAAGGGTTGGGAAGAGGGAACAGGAGAGAGGTGGCTGTGGCTAATGGCTATGAAAGTGTAGCATGAGGGATCTTTATAATGGAACTGTTCTGTATCTTGAATGTGAATCTACACATATAATAAAATTACATTTATGGAAATACACACACACACACACACACACACACAAATGAGTACATGCAAAACCGGTGAAAGCTGAATCAGCTCTATAGATTGTACCAATATCAATTTCCTGGCTGCAATATTGTACTATATGGTAACAAAAGATGTTACTATTGGGAGTAATGTGGGAAATGATATATGGGATCTCTGTATTATTTATTACAACTGCATGTAAATTATTTTGAAATTATCTCAAACTAAATTTTTTTAAGTATATATATAGATTTTATATGTATATCTATATCTATACACACATGCATAAAATAAAATCCTACTCATATACTCGCTTTAAGAAAGTAGAATATTATCATACCTTTGAAAGTTCTGCATCCCTCTTCCTGATGCCAGTTTTCCTTCATCACTTCCAAGAGAAACCACTATTCTGAATCTTATGTTTATCATTCTGGTGCTTTTCTTTACAATTTTAATACATGTGTATATGCAAGAAAGATTATACCAATATTGCTTGTAATTAGAAAAAAAGCTGAACATAGCACAAATGTCCATTAAAAAGAAAATAACTAATAAGTTGCAGTCAATTCATACAAAGGATAATTAGAAATGAATGAAATAAACTACAGTTAGATGAGTCAACAAGAGCAAATCTCAAAAATATAATTTTGGGCAAGAAAGCAAGTAGCAAAAATATATCCAGTATGATTCCATTTACATAAAGTGCAAGACCTGTGTGCAGCAAAACAATATTGTTTAAAATAAGCCATATTGTTATTTTACTTTGTAAATTGAATTATCAAAACCCTAAGGCTTTGGGAGAATTTGATCAATTGTCTCCAGGATCATTACAACAGTGCCATATTAATGGCCTTTACAATTTTTTTTCCGGTGACCCTGGTTCCCTTTTTAGAATTGGCTTCATTTCACTGGAGAATGATTTGAAGTGGAAGTGGTGTAATTTTCCCTATTTCTGAGAAGTCATTTAAAAGATGATGCAGGCTGCCACTTGAAATTTTCTTTACTTGTTCCAAAATAATAAAAGATTACCCAAAGTTCATCTCATTGGAAGGCTCTAAGAGCATCTTATTTTGGAGAGGAGCTGAGAATCGAGGCAATGCATCATGTGGTTTTATGTAAATGCTAAATTGCAATTATTATCATGCTAGCAAGGGCTAGCTAGCTAGGACAGACACTGATGTAGATTAGTACAATTTTTAAAAACCATCAGTTGGATTTTCTTCTTCACTATTGGTCTTTTCTTCTCCTCTTAGGATTCGTCTGGGGCTATGACTATCCTGATGGTTAGTGATATAACAACAGCACTAAAAGGGTACTCATTACTTGTCAGGCACCATTCTTAGGATTTCACATGTATTGACTGACTTAATCCTTAACAAGCCTGTGGGGAAACTGAGGTATGAGGGGTTAGAGAAACCACTCCACATTACATAGCCAGCTAAAGGCAGAGGTAAGATTCAACCCCAGGCAGTCCATGCTCACAATAACTATAGTCAGCTATTTCTACGAAGTTAAAAACATATCTGTGTGTTCAATCTGTAGACATTTTTTTTTTCCTTTTTGTCTTTTTTCGTGACCGGCAACAGATGGCAACCCTCGGTGTTGCGCCCGCACCTCGCTCAGCCAGTGAGCGGCCAGTCTGTATGTGGGATCCGAACCCTCGGCGGGAGCGCCGCCGTACTCCCAAGCGGCGCACTGTAGCAGTGCGCCACCGGGCCGGCCCAATCTGTAGACATTTTAAAAGAGATAATGGGAAAGGTCAGTCTAAATGATGAAAAATCTTAAATATATTTTTTAAGACACATGGCTTTATAAGTCTTCAGCTCAGTAAGATTAATCTTTAGATACTATTTATATTTATGGATATAAAACTGGGAGGGTTGCTAACTAGGGCTGTTTTCTTATTATCTGACTATATGTTAGACTTTAGGCTTCACCAGGCAGATAAAAAACATTAAAAAATTGATCCTTAAAAAGCTCAGGATAAATTTTCAACAAATGTGTATGAGGAGGCGCAACGGTGTTGTCTGGATTCTCAGCTTCTCTTCAAAATAAGCTGCTCTTCAAGCTTCCACTGAGATGACAATCAATGCAGTCCTGGGCCCCCTGAGTCAGAATCTCTTATGGACACCCACATCTGAGGATTACTCTTTTAAAATAAGCTCCATCTTCAGGTGGAAAGATGTGTTAAGAAACAGTCCCTACCTGTGGGCAGGATAGGAGCAGGGTGTATTGTAATCATAATAAAGACATTTTCTTAACTCCAGCTGAAGCTAATTATCCTCTAATATGTTTATTAAGCTTATGAATTTCTTCACCTGTGAAATGCCTGCTATTTCCTTAGACCAGGTTGTATTAGCTTATTTGCCGTTTTTGCATTAATTGTCAGGTGTTATATAGTCTGTATTCACTCATCATCCGGTAGATATTTACTGAGCATGTACCATGGTGCCAGGCTATTCCAGGTGCTGGGAATACAATAGTAAAAAACAGCAAGGTTGTTGCTCATGAGTGTCTATTCCACCAGTGTGTTGGGGACAAATGGTAAGGTACAAAATAAATGCTGTAATATTAGGTTTTGATAAGTACCATGATAAAAATGATCTCAACATAATGAGATAGAAAGTAACTAGTGTAAGAGGAAGAGTTAGTGTGCTGAAGCTGGCTTGCTCCAACTTGATTGTTAAATTTTCAGGAATTTTTCAAGCTGGTTGTTAAACGCAGCCATTATTAAAATTGAAATTATATAAACTTACAATAAAATAAAATGTATTAAGAACAAGGGTAATATGTATTCAAACATATAGTTTCCTTATTCCTTTACTACATTTTGTCTATTGTTCTAGTATTCCTTTATGATAAAATACCATATTCTGGTGTATCTCTTCCCCTTTCACCTTCATTGAAATGCTGGTAGCTTGAAATAGGCTATAGTGAGAGTATTTATACCACAGAACTTGGCAAATGCTACAAATCAGGGCTTGATTTGTTTTGTCGTCTAAACTTAAGAAAGTTGTGGAGATAATATCAATAAAACAAATTAAGTATAAAAGTGTGTCCTATCAGTAGCTGTTAAACAGTGATTAGCAGAAAATTTGAGAAAACATTCATTCAGTATTCTAAAATTATTATTCAATTCAGTATTTTCTATGGACTAAGCCATCAATATTTTCCTTCACACTCATGAACTGCTCCAAGGTCAGACTTCTCTGGGTTATTTTATAACAAAAACAAAACACCTGGTGAGAAATGTTGGTCAGCTGCAAACTGGCCTCTTATCCATCTCTGCTGTACCTTTCTTGGCTAAAGTTCCAGTTTCCGTTATAATCTAATAGGCTGTATCTGCCAGAGCTCAGTGATGACATCATCGGTAGTGGCTTGGATTGCTTCCCATTTCTGCTGTCAATCAAATTTCCTCCAGACTGGAGAGTCTACCAGTCTTCTCAAGTGTCTACTGGAGACAGGCTTTGACTGAACAAGCCTGAAACTACCACATAAGAATGTTGTGACTTGGCCAGCAGTATTGAGTTGCCACATGGTTCCACTCACATTCCACTATCAATTTTTTTTTAACCATTCTCAGTTGTATCTTTTGGTGAATTTACTTTTTTAAATCTCTGTTTCCAGAGACATAGAAACCAAATTCTCTATTTTCTAGGTTATTCAGATTGAGTTGTTGAAACATACTGTGTTTGAGCATAAGTTCAAGGTGGTTTGAATGGCAGGATTAAACAGAGGCAATTCGAATTTTGGTTCAGAAAATAGTCACTATGAACTAATAAAACAATCATGTATAGTTTACATAAATATTTGACTAAAATCAGAGTTTTAATCTGGATTTGTTTCCATTAACAGGATGTAAGTGTATTGGAAGAATACTGCAGGAAGAGAAAAAAAAAATGACCTGAGCAGGAGAGATCGTGAGCATGGCGCATGCCACCATAGGTGTGCACACCTGCATGTGTCAGAGAGGGGGAAGAGGAGAAGGAAAAGCAGAAATGGCTCAGGCTCTCTTCTCCTTATCCTTTGACTCCCTATGCTGTCCTTACTTCTCGTCTTGCCTTTCTGCTTCTTCAAGGCATCAAACAGGGGGAATTATTAATGAAATTTACCTTTCATAAGTGGAGAAAAGAAAGCAAATTTCTCTAACGTGTGGAGATACATTAATCTCACCTCCGGTACAAAAAGCATAGAATTTGGAGATGGATGCTATCCTAGGCCCTTCTACTTCTAGGCTATGCAACATTGAGGGTGTTTTTTAACTTCTTGGAGTCTCACTTAACTCATCTGTAAATGGAGACTGATGTTTTCCTTGCAGAGTTGGAACGATTAAATGAATTTGTGTTATGACTGTGTTCAATAGACTGTGTCCAAAAATTGCCACAAGTGCCAACTTTTCTACAATGGCTTGTCTTGTGAGATTTATTTATTTCTGAATTTATTGCTGGAGGCCATTCTACTCTTGTACCTTCTCTGTTCATCTTTGTTCTTCCAAGTCTCACTTATCTCTTTCTTTTGCAGAGAATCTGTTACATATATAATAGATGATCACGTGATACTTGATGAATAAATGAATGAATGTGTGAATGAAGCACAGACCATCCTGAACTCTTGTTTTCATAGAGGAGATCCATGAGAAGGTGTTTGTCACTGTGCTTCCTCACTGGTCCCAGTTACCCTTTTGTCTTTTTTTTTTTTTTTTTTTTTTTTTTTTTTT
>NW_007731261.1:13681-66920 GCF_000696425.1 Galeopterus variegatus | reverse complement strand
TTTCCCTTTTTTTTTTTTTTTTTTTTTTTTTTTTTTTTTTTAACTGTAAGATCACAGCAATCCTCTGATCTCCATTCCTGCACTAACGTTGCAAGAATGGCTTTCAGGACATTGGCTGGGAGAAAGTACCAGAACATGACTTTGAGTTCCATGAACAAAGGAGCTTTGAACACTGTTCTAACAGTATTTTATGACATTATTTCTCCCATCGTGTGGTGTTTCCTGTGTCCTTGCTGATATGTATTGATTGAAATTGTCTAAAAAGAGTAGCGAGAAGAGAAAAATGAAATCATCCTAGGATATGTCTCTTCTAGACCATGAGACAGAGCAGCAGGAGGGGAGGAAGGTAATACGATGCAGAATAAGGTGATTTGAAAAAGGGATAATAAGGGAGAATTAAAAGAAAAGAAAGAACAATACAGCAGCGAGGATGAAAGATAAACATATAGAAAATATTATTTTGTTAGTTCTTAGATCTCAGGCCCCTGCGGGAGGTTCTGAACCCTTCTAGCCTGAATATTAAGAGAAGGAGACCTAGTTTCTAGATCAAGAAGTCTAGATAGAGTTCTTAGGGTCATAAGAGATTGTGTGTTCACATAATGCAACCACCAGCAGTGATGTAGTCTCCTCAGAATCATTGCCTGATAGGAATCTAAGTTATGCTTGATTGCCTCCAGTGGTGTGGGACTCACTTGGTACAGCAGAGGCCCATTTTATACTTTTTCTTCCCTACGCTGAGCTTAAATCTCTTTCTCTGCCATTTCTGCCTGCTGGCCTTGTATGCAAGCTTCACTGCTTACTATAGGATGATCTTGAGAAAGATATATGATCAGTCATTTTCCTTGCCTATAGGATTGGGGTAATAATATCAAGTTCATGCAGTTGTCGTAAGAAATAAAAACAACCCATTTAAAACAATGAGCATCCCCAGGTCCTTCTGTGTTTTTTCTTCTGTAGATTTTTCTCAACAGTCTAAAATTTTTTTGGTTGATCTATCGACCTTCAAAATCCTTCCCAGTTCTCAGATTCCAACAAAATTACTTAGTGACTATTTCCTCCCCTCATCTAATCGTTGCATCACCTACGTGTAGAACTCATAGAGTTTCAAGAATGTAAAAGGATGTAGCTGACCTGATCTATCATAATTAATGTTATAAAAGTAATGCTTTATTATGGAGAAAATAAAGATGAACAAAATATCCAGCTTATACAAAATACCTATATACATTTGCTTTAGAAATTTTACTCATATCGCTCCAGATTTTTTTCTATTTAGTATGCAAATAGAAAATATATGCATTTTACACATCGAGATTATGTTAAACAAACTAATAAATCTTCCATTTCAGTCTACCATCTATTTTGAAAGTTCTTTGAAGTTCAACATATATACATTATAATTTTTGATGCTTGCATAGTATTCTGATAGTTATGCACTCCATTGGCTATTGTTGGTCAATCATGATTCCAATTCTCAGATTTTGTACAAAGTACCACAGTGAACCTTCTTGTACATATATCTTTCTGCACTTGCATGACTATTCTCTTAGAGTAAATTTCTTTATACAGGACAGGTGGCTCTAAATGTATGTAGTTTTTTTTAGGTTTATTGATTCATACTAATAAATTGGCATCGAGAAAGGACATATCTTCACAATGTATGAATGTGTTTATTTCCTCATATGTTCTATAACTGTACATTATTAAATAGAAAGAACTTAGAACCATGCCCAGCTCAATAAATGTTAGCTATTGTGGTCACTGTCATAATTATTCTATTACTGTTTTTTTCTTGATGTTATCATCATTTTCCATTTCTTCCCAGTGGATATCCTGTGACTTAATTAAAATGGATTACTTGCTTTTTTTCTAAAAGTGTTCTATGTCTCAGATCTCTGTATCTTGTTCATGAGGTTCATTCTGATTGAAATGACTTTCTCTTTCCTCCTCACCTGTCAATATTCTACCCATCCTTCAAGGTCTATATTATATAAATGTCCTTAATTAAGTTATTTTTTTTTTCTGAAGCCCTGAACTGCATGAACTATCTCTTCATCCTTTGAATCCCTAATAGCATTTGGGACATCTCTTTTTGAATTATAGTCATTTGTATTCTTGGTTTAGGATGTAACTATTAGAGTGTAACTTATTTATTTGACTTTGAGGAGTGTGTATTTTTCGTAGCTACATCTCCTGTAGTCCTTTGCATCATGACAAGGACATAGTAGGTGTTCAACAAGTGTCGAACTGAAGGGGCCAGATACTAATGAGATCTGATCATCTTAAGCATTGTTACAAGGAACCAGTTGTTTACTAAAAAGAAACTAATTAGTAGGCAAATCATCACAGAAGGCAATTTACTATCCCTCTTAGCAGGGTGTGTTGCCTTTAGAGATTTTCAGCAAGGTATAGGCACACTTAAAAATTGTCTTTGAGGTGGCCTTTATGGAAATGTATATGCCAGGGAACAGATTTATGCTTCACTAGCTTCCCCAGGGCTCACAAATCTGACCACCCTACTACTTTTTTTTTTGGCCACAGATGTGTGCATAGAATGATCAGAGATCACATAAATCAATAAAAACTACTGTTGATAACAAGGGAAATCCCTTGCATTAGCATAGACATACTGAGTTTATAAAGTGATTGCATAGATGTTATTGCACACTTTCAAATGCCACCTGAATAGGCTAGAACTCTGTGGTTAGGGGAAAAAAAGAGTAACAAAGCTTTCCTTTCTTTTGATATGTCACATAGCACAGAGTAAAGTGTTGTTAGTGGGTTCTCAGTAAATATGGTTGTCCACCCACCAGGACCCAGAGACCACAGAGCCCAGTGGCATCTCAAAAAGCGCTGTGGTTACACTGATTTAAGCACTCTCCCTGAACCCTAGGTCTGTACTCATTTCTCATCCTCCAGCTGAGACAAAAGCTTAAGAGTGTGACTAAGAAGTTGTCAGACAACTTCAATATCTAATGATTTATAGTCATTTCTGATAGCTAGGATCATGACTAATCTAGCCCCAAGATATGCTTTTTTAGGTTAATCTTCTGGGCCAGAGTTGTTTTTGTAGTAGTTGCTGACACATTGAGCTTTTTGAAGAGTCTGAAGGGGACTTAAGAGATTTATGGACAGGAACTCGGATCTACATGGCACCTAAATTCTAGTTTTGTCCTATTGTTGGATGACTTGCCATTTTCAGTCAGTCCCACTAGGATCTGCCTTGGCTTGAGAGATTGCCATAGAATCAATACTTTATTCTGCAGTGTTTCAGGCTGCAGTTTCTAGTGTGAGTGGAAGGAGGCTCAGGGGGGTTAGCCCTAGGGAAGGGAAGAAGATCTGGAGAAGAGGGGTATAATTTGTAGATACAGGAAGCCTTGTGACCTCAGAACTCTTAGACAAAACCTTTGTCAATCTTCATACTGAGATGTGCTTTTTCTGTTTTATGTAATTATGGGAGACTGAATGAAATTCCCACCATAATATGCCTTCTGTTTCTCTACAACTCAGGTAGATCCACTTTAAGAAAACATAATGAAAGGAACCTTCAACTACATTAGTGATGTTTTATTTCTTATGTTGGTGGGATGAGTATTTTCTTTGTATTTTAATTTATACCTTGTGCCATGTCTTAAATATTGCATAACATTTTTAAAAGGAAGAAAAAAAAGGATGTATGGCCTTACATATCAGCCAATAAACAGTCAATTAACGATGCTACGATATTTTTCCTTTACATGTAAATTTCATTTCTGGTGATATGGGCCTAGCACAGAGTGGGTAGGGGAAGTAAAGACAGGATGGGGGGCCATTGTAACTGGCTTTCATGTTCACAAGGGACCTAAAATTTAGTCATTTGTGATTACATGCAAATAAAATTATCATATACTCGCTGAGGTACAATTGAAAGAAAAGCTCATCTTTCAATCTTGTGCTGGTGTCCCACCCTGGATTACATTACCTGAAGGACACTGTGAATTGTTAATATAAAAAAATTATATATATTTATATGCAAATCACTATTGTTTTAGATTATGTATATATATTGCTTAAACTTTTGCATCCTGAGAGCCTCCAAACATTGGAGGGGTCTGGACACACCCTGTTGATGAGCCGCTCCAGTGCAGAGAAAGACAGTGAACTCTGAGTTCAGAGAAGAAGGTTCTAGTCTCAGATTCACAGAGGATGAGCCATGGAAGTTAGTTCTGAGAGCCTTTCTATCTCTTCCAAAAAACATCAAATGCAATAAAATGTGTGACTGTGATGAATTGGGACTCCTTGAAGGCTTTAAGCATAATTTATATATTTTAATGATGGCTAAAGTTGATTGAGCCTTTCCTCTGTTCTTGAGCTTTTTGCCTTTATTATCTCATTCAAGCTTCCCAATAGCCCTATGAGAAAGGCACTATAATTATACCCATTTTACTGATGGAAACATTGAGGCATAAAAGGGTTAGGTAACTTGTCTAAGTCTCCACTATTATTAGTTTTCTGAGCTGGTATTAGAGCTAAAAACTGTCAAACTTTAAAGCTTATGTATTTAAACCATATGGCATTCTATACCCATTGTGGGCAATCAGAGGCCCTTACTAATTGATTATGACTGGGGCATGGGGATAGAGGGCTCTAGCCAGGCCCAAGTACAGCCAGGGTGTTTTACAACTGCCTGTGTATTTCAGCACTTCCTGCTTTCATAAAAATGCATCCACATTAACCGAGAAGCTAATAGTCACTTAATAATAAGATTCCTAATTGACAGAAATCCAGCCTTTTTGTAAATATTTGGCCAGACGTATGAAGTAAGAATAGAAGTTCTGACTGCAGTATGATTTGGAAAACTAAGTTATAATGTTTTTCTTCTTAAGAGTCCTTTAATATATTTCAGTTTAGCCATAAAAAATATGGAGAGAGGAATGGAAGATATTTCAATCATCTGACAAATATAGTTCAAAGAATGCATCCCTTTGGGATATATAATTCCTAATCAAGTGTTGTATTTCAAAATTCAAATGTCATTGGGTGGATGACTATCAAAGTGAATTGATATGGAGGCAAATGTAACAGAATGGTTACTTATCTAGGTTGTGGAATATACAGCTCTGGGTACAAATTCAGTTATCTCCTGGATGGTGATTGATATAGAAAGAGGATGGGTAAAGCAATTCAGGCCATTCAGTAAGTCAAAGCACTTGCCCTTGTAGTTATTACATATGTACCATCAGTATCCATCAAAATTTTCTCAAAAGCAAGTAACAGAAAATTCAATTCAAACGTTTTTTTTTTTTTTTAAAAAAGATTGTTCCTGCTTTAGGCATGGTGATTTCTAAGCTGAAAATTATTTCATCAGGGTCCACGTAACCTCTCTCTATCTCTTGGCTACTCTTTGTTCTCTGTTGGTTCTATTCTTAGATGGATTGTCCTCATGGAGTGACAAGAAGGCTGCAAATAAGTCTAGTCTCATATTCAGTTTCAAGTTCAGAAGTGGAATGCCTTATTTTTTGGCTTTTCAAGGTAAAGTACTGGGGTTGGCTTTGATTGAACATGTTGGCTTGACCTGTTTTATGTTTCCATTTCTCAAACAATCGCTGAAGTGAAGAGGATGGGGTGTTCCAGGAGCCAGGTCTATGACCTGCTCCCCTCCAAATCGTGTCATGTCAGCATAGGAGAGATTGGTTTCCTAGAGAAAACTGGAGTACTTTTATGGGGGTTGATGAATTGTAGGCAGGCAGAAACAACAGAATTCTGTACATACACCTTTTCTTTAGAAAGATCTGTGCACTACTGGACATAAATAAGGTGTATTCCCTCACTGGGGAAGAATATACATTCTTCCAAAAGGGAGGCTTGCCAGCCACCTGATGGATGGTTCTGCTGCTTTCCAGACTGTTCTGAGCTCTGCTTTAGCTGCTGATTCAAAAAGTCCCCTCTTGCATAACAAATACACCTGGCACACTCACTTGGGAGCATGAGGGACAATTTTCTTCATCCTTTCTTAAAGAAGCAATTGTTTCTGACAGCCAGTGTCATCTTCGGTGACAGATGTCACTTCTGACTCTCATTCATGGCAGACAGCTGAGCTCAAGGAGACTGCTAGGCTATGATGAGGTTTTAACTCTTACCTAGAAAAGGCAGAGCACTGAAATGTTTGGGTTTGTGTGATCCGTGTGGTAATATATGTAGTATGAGTTCTTTCTGTAATCATACATAACTCATATACTTTCCCTATCACCAGCCATTACATTGTCTTTGAATTATTTGTTCAAATACATTATGATGTAAACTCCAAGGGGGGCAGATATTGGGTATTGTTTTTTGCTTTGCCCTGGGTGCCTAGCACAGTGCTAGGCATGTAGTAGAAGTTAAATAAATATTTGTTGAATGGTTTTGTGAATGACTGAATATAGGAATTTTTAAATGAAATTTAGCACTCGTATGGTTATATTGTGTATGTATGCATGTGTGTATATGTGTGTATGGGTAATATAACTGGGGTTTGTCATTTTAATCTATTGCTCATGTGGGAAACTGAGGCACAGTGGTTAGGGACTTTGCATAAATCCCAACAAGGAATTAATACCATCACTGAAATATAGATATTTTAGCACTATTTTTGAAATCTCTTATAGAAATTACTAAACTGTCTCAAATATCTTTGTTTTATAGTATTTTCCAATTTATTTATATCTTAGTAGATTCAACATATACTTGCTACATAATTACTGTTTTTAAGACATATTTACATTCTCATTTTGTTTTGAACCTCACAACAAGGTTGGTATTATCCTTTACCCTCCAAAGGGAGATGGAGGCTCGGTGGGTGATATGATTGTACATAACCAAGAAGAGCAAACAGCAGCACCAAGAATCAAATGGAGTTCTTCTGATCCCAGGTCTGATGCTTGTCTCCGCTGGAAAATGTTGCCTTGTAGTCTATTGAGTATGGGAGTTTCCTTTGAGTCTCAGGAACTCTTATTCTCTCTAGTGAACTTTATGACTGGCATGCCTATTTACTGAGCTTTGCTGTTGCATGGTTATAAAACAGAAACAGTCAGGCACATTATTTTCCACAATTATGACTGATGTTGGAACTCAGTCTAGACTTTGCTGTTGATTTCTTACTCATTCTTTTCAGACATAAGTTAATGAAATGGAATCTAAGGCTAAAGGTCACCATAAGCACAATTCTCCTTGGATCTTGAGATCTCTGAGTCACAATTTTTCAATGACAGAAAAATGGCAGAGATACAATCTTTGATTTTGATCAGCTCATCAAAAATAATAACAGGAGGACAACAAATTTTGAGTACATGGAAGATCAGATTTCTCTGTAAAAATACCTGACTTGTGTTATTTTCTCCTGATGTGTCAACCTTGGGTGTCTGATTTCTTTTTTAAGGTTATTTTTGAACTCTGAGTTCCATCATTATGCTATATAAATTTTCTTAAAATATGTATACTTTGAAGTTTTTAATCATGGATGGTAAGAATAGCACTGATAGTGCCATGGACGAACGACTATAATGCCTTGATGATTCCATGTAGCCTTTTTGTTCCTTTTTTTTTGAGATCTAAAAATTTTCCCATGACCTATGTTATTTTCATGTACTTTGTTCATTTCCAAGGTGAGCAAATTGGGGTGTGGAGAGTTTGAGAAATTTTTCAGAAGGAAGCATTTTTGATCCAAATGCATGAATCTGGATTCTTAATCTTCTCTACTAGGCTACTTGTTCTGGCTATGCATTTTTGGATACAAGGAATAGCATCTTAATGAAGACAATTCAAATAAGAGGAGTGAATAGTGGACTGTCATAAGGATTTTTGTGGAGGAGATAAATGAGATATGAAAGCTAACATATAACCTCCATGGGTTAGATGCTTTGTTTTGTTTTATTCCCATAAGACAGAAGTTTTGTTTTTATTCACTACTGTATCCCCATTGTGTGGAGGACTACCTCTCAATATTAGAATCTCAACATATATTTGAATGAATAGTAAAAACAAAAGTAAATGAAAATACTTACCATGTATTGAATGCTCACCATATGTCAATCACAGTGGTAAGACCCTCATATGGATAAGTTTATCTTCATAATAATCCAATGAAGCTAGTACTATTGTTATCCCATTTTACAGACAAGTAAAAGACATAGCAGTGAATTAAATGACTAGCTCAAGAATACAAAGCTAGTAGGCACAGGAGCAGAGATGGGAAAATAGGACTGCAGATATGAAAGCCAGTACCTCTAGTCACTACCGAAATCTGAAAACAAGAACTGCAGGAGAAAAGCTAGGTCTGGTGAGAAATAGGGACTTAGTACTATCAAAGACACTTACTACTATTTCAGAGCTTATTTCTCTCTCTCTCTCTCATAGACCACATACAAGATCATCTATCATTTTATTCAATTTTTGCTCTTCTCTTACTCTTGACTTGCTTATTTCTTCCCTGTTCTTTGAATATGTTTTCTATTCAGAGCATGACTTCTGCTTCCTACTGGATTCTGTTTCTTCATCACTTGGGCTTACCCTGACTTCTTGCATCCTAATTCTATCTCAGAGGACTAAATCTACCTCATAGCCCAATTTTTTAAAAAAAAATCTATTTTATACTTTAAGCCTCAGTTCCTGTTGCCAACCATCTCATTTCTCTTTGAGTCTTCTAATTCAGATTCATGAGATCATGAATCCAGTTAGTCCAACTTATTTTGGGGGGCCAGGCCATGAGCTGGAAAGACTTCGTATGCACTGGCTGCCTGTACATTCTGTGCCTGATTCAGTTCTACCTCACTGTGGTTTGGAAAGGATACTCACTATATGTGGAATAGAGCTGGAAAAGAGCTGGTTCAATGCCTCTCTAGAGTTTGGGTGCTATTTAAAATTTAGTTTTTATTTCTCATAATTGTACATGTCTCTAAAATATTGTCCTTATTAGCTAGGACTCTTTTAGTTATATATGATAAAACATATAGAAACAGTTTAAAAATGAAAGGAAATGTTATTACTTTTCAGAGGATCAGCAGTGTTATTAAGTGCCAGTGTCTTTCTCTTTCTCTTGCTTCCTTTTCCCTCTTTGTTAGTGCCACTGTCAAGTAAAATCCTTCCACATATAGCTCATGGAAACTGCAAACTTCTATTTTTTACATCTCCAGGCTTAGAAAAGAGAGGGACTATGCCTCTATCTTTCAACAAAATGTGAGTCCTAGCAATAAATCCCAGATTGTGTCTCAAATGGCTCATATTGGCTATGGGCCCATTCTTGATCCAACCACAATGGTTGAGTAAGTATGGAGACAATAAAATGCTCAAAGAGGACAGACTGAATAACTTGCCCTCCCTAGAAGTTAGAGATGAGAGGAACCCAATACCACATAAATGTTTTTGAACTCTAAGTGCAGTGAGAGAGATTTTTCAGAGGAAAATCAGAGGGCTCCCCTCAGAAGAAGAGTGGATGAGTGCTGGGCCCACAGATTGTACAATTACAGCTTAAAACTGCTGTGCTGGATTTTGAGTCTGAAAAATGAACAAAGGTTTATGTCTTCCATTCTAGTCACCAGTAGCCTTTTCATGAATGAAATAAGTAGAAGTCAAGGAAAGGAAGCTTTTCCTGTATGGACCCTGATTTAAGATCTGCAGCAAGACTTCCATTTCAGGACTTAGTGGTGTAACAGCTCCTCAGCTGAAATGAACCTGTAGGCTAGGTCAGAACTTGTCAGAACTACAGACTGCTGCGTGAAAGCCCAGTTTCCTAACTTCCCAAAGACGGTTGGATGGGTTCTGCTGCCTATTACAAAAAGAAACAAGTCCTTTAGAGAAATAACTTTAAATCTCACAGGAAATATAAGTGAAAAAACAGGAGGCTGAAGTATTAGAGGAGGCAGATCATCTAGAGAAAATGTTTTTTTCTTTAAAGTTTGGGTTCCATTTCTGATTAGTTATGTGATGTCAGGTGAATTACTTAACTTTGGGCATCAGTATCTTCATCTGAAAGATGATGGAATTGGATTTAGTTCTATTTTATAGTTTTTATTACTCTGCTCAAAGTCCCCCATCTGTTCACACGTGTTGTCTACCATTTTTTCTAGATCTTTAAACTACTTTTAATCATTACTTAAGTTCCCTATATTATTCTGCTAAGTACAGCAGATAGACCACATACAAGATCATCTATCATTTTATTCAATTTTTGCTCTTCTCTTACTCTTGACTTGCTTATTTCTTCCCTGTTCTTTGAATATGTTTTCTATTCAGAGCATGACTTCTGCTTCCTACTGGATTCTGTTTCTTCATCACTTGGGCTTACCCTGACTTCTTGTTTATTTATTTTTTTTTTCGTTAAATTTTTATTTTGTCAATATACAATGTATATGATTATTATGGCCCATCAACGACACCTCCCTCCCTCCTCCCTCTCTCCCCTCCCCCCCAAGAATGTCCTTTCCGTTTGCTTGTTGTAACAACTTCATAAAAGTATAGTTGTTATATCTTCTTCCCCACCCCCCCGGTTTTTTTTGTGTGTGTATGTGGGTGAATTAATTTGTTTATTTTTTAGCTCCCACCAATGAGTGAGAACATGTGGTATTTCTTTTTCTCTGAATCTCTATTGATTATTTCTTATTTTGCCTATGGGTCACGTGTTCTTCCTTCTGCAATGTCTCAAACGTTTTGTTGTGTCCTACGTACTAGGATGTGCAGAAGATCAGCAGAGACTTAAGTAAACATAATTTTTTCCCCCAGAGAATGACATGTTTCTTATTCTGTGAGGCTAATAGTTTTGGAGCTGAGTCAATCTAATATATTTAGCTTTGATGAAGCATTCGTTAGATTCAGTTCACCGGAAGTATTTTCCCTTCAGAAGCACTTGAGATCTGAGTAAGACTTCTGGGACCTCTTTCTGGTTTACAGTCTCCCCTAGCACTTTTCTTCTCTGGGGAGTTCACTTTGCTCTCTGATACTGTGTACCTTGAGGAAATTTTCTTAGTCCTCCCACCCCACCCTCAGCTTTGGAGGACCGTTGAAGTACAACTTGTTGAAAGCCTGGGATTCCTCAGAAGAATTTTTCTCAGCTCACTTGCATTGCTCCTGTTCATCAGAATAACACGCTCAAGCACTCAGTGAAAGCCAGTGGGAAAGAGCTGGTGTATGAGTGCAGAGTTTCTCTGTGTTTGAGGCTCTTAGAATTCTAATCTCTCATGCCAGCTTGCACAGAGCCATTAAGAGTTTGTTAAGTTTGGCTTGTTTATCCTCTTCCATGTTTTAAGAGATTTTTCTGCCTCCCACAGTTCCATAAGTGTTGATGTAACTGTTTATTCTCCACTTAGGAAGGTCTTATTGCTTTCTGGAATTTAGTTTGTTAGGGTTCCCTGCACCCTCAGTATTCTGTAGCTTATCCAAGATGTGTTCTTCTTAGAGTAGAAATGATGGTCTTCTAGGTACCGACAAGCAGAAGTCCCCTCAGGTCATTTTGAATGACAGCTTTTAAATCCTGAAGACACTGGAAATTTGAATAAATTGTTGGAGACAAGTGGGAATTTTATATTTGTATAATAAGAACCTGTCTTTTAGCTCCTCATTTCTCTCTCTCTCTCTCTCTCTCTCTCTCTCTCTCTCTCTCTCTCTCTCTCTCTCTCCAGTTGAATAACAGACCCAATTAACAACACAGCAACCAGTGACAAAAAGGGAGCAATATAAGGAGGGATACAGAGAGTTGCTTACAGTGATCGCAGCTGGGACCCAGCACTGCTGAAGCATATCATAGGTTGTTTCATTTTGGTTTTTGCTACTTTATTTTTCTTGTGATCATTGTTTTCTATAGTAAGGACCATTTTGTTTTGAGTAAAGAAAATCTTCCTTGTATGACAGATATTAAGGTGTTACTTTTGCTTTTAGCAAATGTATAGGAGGGAAACCTAAGCTGCGTTCTATGAAGAGGAGGTAATTTTGACCAAATATCAAGTAGTTAGGTTGTAAGTGAAGACAGTGTCCCTACTGGGTTTCTGCACTAGGGGTGTAGTTATTTTGAGTCTGCTGCCACACTGATGAACAGGGAAGAGAGAGAAACAACACTTTATATCCCACATAAGTAGAGGACAAAGGCTTGCCTGAGAGCTCAGCTTTTTAGAGAGGCACTGAGTAAGCTCTTGCTTACTCAGGAGCTCATGCCCCTCAGTATCCCAGGTCCAATCTAAGTCCCTAATAATCATGCTCTACTAATGAAATCCCCCAGTTCACACAGACATGAAGAGATTCTACTTACTTTAAGAAAGTCTAGGCTTCCTGGCAATCTCACATCTCTTAGTGTTGGCCTTTTATAATATGAATACTTTGATCCCCAGAAGGCCTACTAAATCATCTGCAAGGCCAAATGAACAACAGTAGGTAAAAGGTGAGTTTGCAGCAGAATTAATTATTTCCTCAGTTGTTAGCAGTGGAAATCTACTGAGTCTGTGCTGCATTCATGAAGAACAGATCATGTTTGACAAATGTGGCTAGATATTTTTATACGTTTCCTCTATTGCCTGATAAGTAGGAGTGAGGGAGGTGGAATTTATCTGAATATTTGTAAGTGCATGACACTGAAACCATAGGTGGAATGATTTGAAACTAGCAATACTTTCTTTCCTGGGAGAATAGAAGTCATTCTAGCTCAGTGCTTTGGAATATGGGCTTTGAGTTTGAATCCTGATTGTACCATTTATTTGAGCAAATTTCTATGCCATAATTTCCACAGGGTAATGGAGACATCTATCATCTAACTGTCTCTTGTTATTCTTTTGATTGAACACAGAATTTTTCAGTTTCTGGCACACAGCTGATTTTTACTAAGTTTTGATTATTATAATAGACGGAAACAAGAAGTCTTCAAGAAAGCCAAATAGCAAGTATAGCAATAACTCTCAGGGACTTTCTTTAGCTGTACTTGTGTACTCATTTTATTCTAGCCTGGAGGTCTGATTGGATATTTTCTACAAATACAATTGACTAACAGGAAATCAGTTGCTGAAAATTTGTTCATCTTTATATTGCATGATAAGATTTAGCAGGATAACAGTTCAATATTAAGTAGAGTTTGTACCCTAGTGGGAAAGGAGGAAGAGATAAATTCAGCTCCAAATTTCTCTGGGTGTTGGGGTGAGACCATATGGAATTCAAAATGTTACCATGGATAACTGAGAGCTGAAATGTCTGAAGGTGTGGGAAATGGAAGACTAAGGTGGATGTATGTTACTTCTTGGGCTATCTACACCAAGATTTCAGTTACCAATGATATTTTTGCTTATACTCAGGTACAAATGTTGTCAGGGTTTGTAAGTAACAGATCCTACATAACGATGCCAAACACAGTGCAAAAGAACAGTTTTTAATCTTGTTGCTGGTTATTTTGCTATTTCCTTACTCCCTTTCCGTTACCAAAGGGAGAAACAAGAGACAGAAAAGTATAGTGAATAAGGTAAGCCAAGAGGTTGGTATCAGATAGTCTAGGTCTGAATCTTTGCTTTGCCTCTTTATAGATGCTAAGCCTCAGCTTCCTCAACTGAAAAACTGGAGCAATACTGCTTATATCACCAGGTTCTTGTGAGTTAAAAGAAGATAATGGGTGTAAAACACGGTGTTCAATAAATCTTAACTCTTTCTCTTAAATTGAAAAGAAAGCTTAAGCTTATACATTTCCCCTCTTAAGGCAGAAGATGCATAAAGAACCAGATGTCAGTTCAGGTGATTGTGGGCCATAAACTACATTTTCAAAGGAGGCTTCAACCATACATCCATAGCGATTATTACTCAGCGTCGGCATAGACGTACCAAAGGTGGCATTTCTCATTGTTTTTCTTTCCTGAATTTAGGCTAACTACATAGCTGTGTATAAGAGCTTTGGAATCTGCAAGATAAGCATCAGTGTCAATGCCAGGGGTAAAATGGTGCCAAACCACTGATGACTGCCCTGGCTTAGCCAAGCATTGATCAGCCAAGGTTCAAAGCTTTAAGATGTGTGCTGGGAGCTGCTCTGAAGAATCACTGGCTATAAGGCATCAAGCCAACATCAGTGTGCTCATTCTTCCATCAGGGATGCCAGACTAATAGGAACCGAGGGGCTGCTTGTAGCAAATATCCACACTCAAGGCATCTCCTCTATGAGACCTTTTGTGGTTCCTCAACATTTCTGTCTAAATGTAGAGTAACATTACTTATTATAGTAGAGAAAGTTTACAAATGCTGACTCTGCTAAGCTAATTACATAAAAAGTTAGATGCCCAGTACAACAGAGTGGAATCTTAACACTGTGTCTTATTTATCTTTGAGTCCCCTGGGCTTAGCACAAAGCTTAAAATAATGATTCTTTTTTAGAAAAATTTGTTTACCATGTCATTCACACTCCTTTATTTGTTCATATGTAGAGACCATCCAATCAAATCATTATGCCCATTATATAGATAAGAATATTGAGGCCCAGAGAGGGGAAGGAACTTGCTTGCTCATGATTAATCCCTACTTAGTAGTTAAGCAAAATTAGAGTTCTTTGATCACAAGCAACAGCTATCCATTTTAACTTAAGCAAAGGCAGATGAATAAACACACAGACAAGTAAGAAGGATACTGAGCAATTCATGGAGTTGAAGGAAGAGCTGAAGCCCCAGGTGTTGGAAAAGACAGGAACAAGCATCCTCAGTGGTCTTGGTGGCAGGAACTCATAAGTGCTCTATCCAAAATTCTGCCATCAGAACTTTCAGCCTCAGCCACCTCATATACGTGACCACCCAAGAGTCAAATTCTTGGAGGGAGAAACTGATCATTATCAAGTCAGATATGGGGTCCTTTGCCTAAGCTGTGGTTAGGGACTCTGGACTTCATGAGTGACATCCCTCTAGAATTACATGAGGTCAGAATTAGTGTCAAAATTCCTAAAGAATGCTGAGAAAACAGGCAAACAAAAATATGTATGAAACAAGTGTATACTGCATGTTTAAAACAAGACACACCCTTTTCCAAGGGCAAGAACTTAACTTAAAATATGCAATTCTTAACTGTCTAGAAAGTTCAGAAATAGGTACCTTTTTGATATAAAATGATTTCTTTAGTGTAGCTTCAGGCTGATGGATGATGATCAAGGTCCTTGGGGCCACCTCCAGGTTTTCTTCCTGGGACATGGCCCTGTTTCTGTGTTGGACGTAAGGAAACCTGCTGTTCCAGGGCTTAATCTGTATTTAGAGGATGACTCAGACATGATGAAGAAGGTGCCCAGTGTATATCTGAGCCCTTGCTGAGCATTTCAATCACTTGGAAAATCCTATATGCAGAGTTTTTAAAAAACTGTATTAATCATTTCTTGGACAGGGCATGGGTTACCTTGAAGTAAAACTATGACCCAGGGAGAAATCACAGTAGCCTGGGGATAAGGAAGACTTGGTCTGAGTGCCTCCTCTGTCATTTGCTAGTTTCAAGAAGACTGTTTTACCTTCCCTGACCTCAGTTTGTTAATCTATGTAATTAATGAGGATGTTGAAGTGAATACTTTATTTTAAATTTAAAGCTCATCAAGTCAATTTATCTATCTATTTATTTATTTATATTTTATCAATATACAATGTAATTGATTTTCATGTCCCTTTACTGATTTCTCCTTCCCCTCACCCTCTTCCCCCTGCCATCATCAGCATCATATCTGTTCACTTGTCTTAACAAGTTCAAGGAATTGTGATTGTTGTGTCTTCTTCCCTGCCCCCCTTATTTGTGTATTTATTTATTTACTTTTAGCTTCCACAAATAAGTGAGAACATGTGGTATTTTTCTTTCTGTGCCTGACTTATTTCACTTAATATAATTTTTTCTGAGTACATCCATGTTGCTGCAAATGGTAGGATTTCATTATTTTTAAAGGCAGAGTAGTATTCCATTGTGTAGATATACCACATTTTCCATATCCACTCATCTAATGTTGGACATTTGGGCTGGTTCCAACTCTTGGCTATTGTAAATAGTGCTACAATAAACATGTGAGTACAGGTAACCCTTCAACAGGATGATTTCCATTCCTCTGGGTATATTCCCAGCAGTGGGATAGCTGGGTCATATGGTGGATCTATCTGCAATTGTTTGAGGACCCTCCATACTATTTTCCATAAAGGCTGCACCACTTTGCGGTCCCACCAAGAGTGTAGGAGGGTTCCTTTTTCTCCACAACCTCGCCAGCATTTATCATTCTCAGTCTTTTGGATATTAGCCATCCTAACTGGAGTGAAATGGTATCTCAGTGTGGTTTTGATTTGCATTTCCCGAATGCTGAGTGATGTTGAGCATTTTTTCATGTGTTTGTTGGCCATTAGTATATTTTCCTTTGAGAAATGCCTATTCAGCTCCTTTGCCCATTTTTTAATTGGGTTACTTTTTTTTTTTTTTTTTGCTGTAAAGTTGTTTGAGTTCCTTGTATTCTGCATATTAATCCTTTGTCAGATGTATACTTTTCAAATATTTTCTTCCACTCTGTTGGTTGTCTTTTAACTGTGTGAATTGTTTCTTTTGTGCAGAAGCTTTTTAGTTTGATATAATCCCATTTGTTTATTTTTCCTTTGGTTGCCTGTGCTTTTGGGGTCGTATTCATGAAGTCTATACCCAATCCTACTTCCTGGAGTGTTTCCCCTACATTTCCTTTAAGGAGTTTTATTGTTTCATGGTGTATATTTAATTCTTTAATCCACATCTAGTTGATTTTGGTACATGGTGAGAGGTATAGGTCTAGTTTCATTCTCCTGCATATGGATATCCAGTTTTCCCAGCACCATTTGCTGAACTGAATACTTCTAATGAAATAGTAGAACAAGTAAATGCAACAGTGAATAAATGTTTTAAAACTTAATAAAATTAAACTTCAATCCATGGAAGCACCTTATTTTGATTCTTTGAAACATAATTTCAGGACATATGTTTACAAGAAATATGTACGTATACAATATATACAAGAAATATGCAAGATAAATACCAAATGTTTTTTTAAAATTATTATAATTGCATTTTTGTTCTAACTTCAAGACCATGCAAATCATCTTTGAGATATTATGGCCACTACCTTCTGCTCCTGATAAAAGTGTGATTGTTTTGAATGCCTGAGCAGTCTTAGATGTCACCTCTCCTCATTACGATGAGTCACTTAAATGACTGGTAGGTACAGAGGGTTAACAGTTGGCCCACCCTCTGACCCACATTTTCATTACTTTCTCAAGAGCATAAATTTTTGGCAATGCTGGTATTCAATTGCAATTCTTGAATCTCATTTGAGGCACTTGGGCAAGTTTCCCTCTTAATAAAAACATTAAACAGCAAGTAACCATTATTTCTGAACAAAGAGAACCATTTTAGAAGGATTTTGCAAATATTACATGTATTCTTTCCTTTTTAAATGTAATTTAACTTCTTTGGTGAGTCCCATAGAGTTTAATAGTCATATTTTATTCCCACTCCTGCAAAGGAAAGAGGAAATTACACTGGATGTCAGTGGGTCTAAGAAGGGTCTCCTTGAATAATCTAGGCATTCTTCTGAATTATAAGGATAAAGCCTTAATCTTTACTCTCAAGGCACCCACACATGTTAGGGTAGGGAGAGGGGGAGTGCTCTCCAATATCCCTTCAATGTATGATGTGTATGTGTAATTAATATCTACCTGTAAGGCTGGCTGAAAACCAGCTTTGGCATACACGAGCCCAGCGAGGAGTTCAAATGCTCCATTTGGTCAGCAATCGGGGTAAGGAGGGGATGAAGCAGACATAGGAGACGGATTCATGGTGAATACTTGTTA
Organism: Galeopterus variegatus; assembly: GCF_000696425.1. Taxonomy (NCBI): domain Eukaryota; kingdom Metazoa; phylum Chordata; class Mammalia; order Dermoptera; family Cynocephalidae; genus Galeopterus; species Galeopterus variegatus. The sequence continues at coordinate 49,134 of NW_007731261.1, read as the reverse complement.
CCTTTCTATATTATCTGCAACTTTAAGAAAAAATTGTTCCTGGTAGTAGCAAAATAAATTCATCAAAAGAGAGCCTAATGATCAGACTTACCTGCCACTTTGACATTATTAGACTCCAGGAAGTAAATGTCTCTCATTATCATGAAGAGGGAGTTAGGGGCTTTTTCTCCGTGAACTATAGACAACCCGTCTCCATCTTCACACTTCCAAGTGGTTATGCTGAACATGAAAATATTCCCCCTGCTGTGATTATTGTGCAGCTGGCCAAGGATGCTCTATTTAAAAGATGCCGATGCAAGAATATAGGACCATCAGGAACACTGCATGGGGTGAAACTGTCCTGGCTGCCAGGGTCCTGGTTTAGATAGTGGTAGTGACGGGATTTTTGCTGGGACAATGTTGAAGTTGTTTTCTATTTTAGTCAAGGTTTTATTTATTTATTTTTTGTTACAACTAACATATATTTCCTCAAACGAGCTGAAATATGAAGGGGGCTGTAGTATAAGGATACAAAAACATTTTATGGAACTCAGGTGTTAATTACGTCTGACCTCAAGAGACTGGGTTGAAAAATTGAATATCTCCTCTCTGTCACTCTTTCTCTGAGGCCATATGGTCTCTTATTTCCTTTTATTTCTGTACTTTAGCTTCATTCTTTTCTTTTTTGACACTCCTGCTTTATCACCATCTCTGCACATATGGCAGAAGACAGATGTCCCCAGCTTCCTCATTCACATGACCTTGATGTTCACATGTCAAGCAGTGAGTGAAGACTGAAACTGTTATATCTTTGTCTGTGAGTTACCAGGAAAGAGTCCCTGATCAGCCCAGTTGGGTACACTTTATCCACTTGTGGTACAATCAGGAATTTCATGGAAACCCTAAAGCTCAAATATGCACCCCCAGAAAAAAATCATTCTTACTGAACATTGTGGTGAGCTCTTCATGGGCATTGTCTTTGTCTGAAATTCACAGGAACCCTATGAGGTTGGTATTATAATCTCATTTTATACATAACAAGAAAGAGTCCCAAAGAGGTTACTTGTTAGCCCAGGATCATACACTTGTGAATGGCAGAAATGGAATTAGAACCTGGTTTTCTCTGCCTTCAAAAGCTATGGTTTTTTCTAATCACTACCTTTTCCTGCTCTAAATCAGGGATCCCAAATTTCAATCAGCATCAGAATCACCTGGAGGGCTCATTAAAACCCAGATTTCTGGGCCCTATGCCACAAAATACTGATTTTGTAGGTCTAGGGTTAGAGCTCAAGAATTTGAATTCCTAACAAACTACTGTGAAGCTGATGCTGTCAGTCTGAGGACCAAGCTTTGAGTAGCATTGCTCTAAATGTTCAAAAAGTTAACCTCATGAATTAACAAATCCCTCTGAACTGTAAGCATACCCCATAAATAGCCAGAATAAAAAAACTTCTTGTGAGCTTATTTATTTGCTTTGTCTAATTGCAATGCTTTGCTCATTCTGCTTTTGACACATCTTCGTTCTAAGCAAGAAAACCCTTTCTGACTTAGGATACTTACATTTTCTGTGACTCTCAGGAGTCCTGGATCCACACACAACTTTTGGAGGCCATCATGGAGTCACCTTGCATACTTTTCCCCCTTAACCTTTCAATCAAATTTTTAAAAAATCACTCTGATACTCGTCAGAGAAATAATTCTGAATAATTCTGCCTCCTTAAGAGATAGCAGAGATCAGATTCCTGGACTGGGATATACATGAACTTCACTCTTCTCACCCCACATATTTTTAAAAAGTTGTTTGTTTGCAACAATGAGAATAAACTAACTACTACTACATACAACATCATGGATGAATCTCACACATAAAGTGTTGCATAAGAAAAGCTAAACACAAAATAATATATACTGCATAGTTCTACTTATATAAAGTTCTAAAACAGGCCAAACTAATCTATGGGGATAGAAGTTAGGACGATGATTGCTGTTGGGTCAGGGTAGTGACTGCAGGGCATAGTGTAGAGTATGGGGTTCTCTTCCTAGGTGCTAGGTGTTTCTTGATTTGGATACTGGTCACACAGGCAAGTGCAGTTTGTGGAAATTCATTACCTTGTATACTTATGAGCTGAGCCCTTTTATGTATGACTGTTTTATCCAGTATGAAGATTCAAGGGAGGTAAAAAAAAATAAAAATGTTGTTTGTAGAAAAGCAGTATATAAAATTATATTGACAGATTTATCATAAATGTGCTGAACTTTGACACCTAGAAATAATAAGCCCGAAAAGAAACGCTCCAAAGTGTGAACCATGGCTGCCTCTGAGTGGTGGAAATGTGGCTAAATGTATTTTTTTATATTTTTCTGCATTGTCTAAATTTGATGCAATGTGTACATATTACATTTTTGAAGATATTTTGACCTACAAAATTTTATTTAGAAGTTTTTGTTTAAAAACAAGTCAACCTTGACTTCCAGCCAAGATGGCAGGATAGATGGTCCCGAGCTCACTCTCTCCCACAAATCAACCAATTTACAACTATAAAAAAGTAATGACAGCCAATCTGGGGCCACTAGAGCTCAGGGGAAGAGGAGGAGAGACCTACGGACTACATGAAGGTGGAAGAAGCCACAATGAGAGAATGAAAAAAACCACTCTTACTGTTTTGAATCCCGGCTGCTTCCAGGCTGGAGCTACTGAGCTCCTGGAGCAGGAGCTGGCAAAAGCCACAGCTGTGCCCTTTGGATGAAGTTACTTGGAGGCGGCAGGGGAGAAGAGGGCCTTGGTGGTCCTCAGACCAGCAAGACCAATAATAGTGTTCCAGTGGACCCACATAGGATCAAGGAGCCACAACAACTGTAAAAAAGAAGCCACTCAGAGGCCAGTTTCAAGGGACCAGAGCATGGACTGTCCCATGGGAAGTGTTTGGAGCATGGGTTGTGGCCAGGGGAAAACTAGGGCACAGGAAGGACAGCTGATTTGCCCCCAGTCACTGTAGGACCACTTAGAGGAGACTGATCAGGAATATAGAATTGCATAGGGTGCAGATTGATGAAAAGACTCTGGCCCAGACCAGAGTTTCTACACAATCCAGGTGCACTGGATTTCAGTAGACCCAGAAGTTCCTATACAGTCAACCATTAAAACTTGAGCTACACAAAAAGCCTTCCCCCGGGAATCAGCAGCAAAGCAGCAATTTCTCTCAACCACAGAGCTCAAGTGCTGGTCCCCACAGGAAGTTCCCCATTTTAGAAGTAAGCAAAGGACAACAAATTAGTTCCAGGACAGAGTTTAAGTGGTGGGAACAACAAATAATCCAACATGGAACTGGAAGAAAAAACAAAGTACCCACAACCAGAGACAAAGTTTGATATTAACTAGTAAAGGTCTCATTTCACCAAAGAACACCTATAACACCTAGAAGGACCAGAAGTCCAGTGGGCTACCAAGCCAGAAAGGGGGAGGGCTGGGAGCCTCAGCCATGCCCCCCGACACCTGTAACCAGTCCCAAGGGTGGGGGACATGGGCCTTGGCCACACCCCCTAATACACTCAACCACCCCAGCAATGACCACTGATCTGCTGCAGGAAGCACCTGGGCTCTCCTGAGCCATGGAGGTGGGGGCCTGAGGGCCTCCATCACACCTCCCCAATACATGCAACCAGCCCAGTGACAACCACTGAGCCAGTGCAAGAAGTGCCCTCGGTTCTCTTGAGCTAGGGCAGGCCTTGGCCATGCCCCCCGACACCCACAACCAGCCCAGCAATGACTACTGAGCCACTGCAGGAAGCACCTTGGGCTCTCCTGAGCCGGGGTGGCGGCGCGGGGCTGAGGGCAATCTGTATTTTTAACAAACCCTCCTGGTGACTCTAATGCAAGCTAAAATCTGAGAACCACCAGATTGAGAGTAGCCAGCCCACTGGCTACTGTGATTGGTTTTTAGCCTGTTGTACAAATGACCAAAAGCAATTCAGGATTTGGGTGGGAGCTACCAGAAGAGATTTCCCTTCCCCTGAGTAGCACAGTGCAAAGATGAAAGTTCTACAACTATTTTGATACCACAAAGAGGGTATCTGGAGCTGGCAGGTGGGGGCAAGAGCCTGAGGATTAAACCAACACCACGGAAGGCAGGACAAAAAGGCAGAAAGAACCCAGGACCTTGGTGACTTCCTTGGAGTTGTTGGATCAAGCTCGCCTGCCTCTGGGTTTATCAGATACACATGTCCCAATAAATTCACTCTAGAGCAGCATTTCTCAACCTTGGCACTATGACATTTTGGGCCAGATAATTTCTTGTTGTGGAGGGCCATTCTGTGCCTTGTTAAGAAGCACTGCTCTACAGTTTCAACCAGTGTAAGCTGTGTTTTTGGACTCTTGCAGCATGAATATTTTAATGGGTACCATATGTATTCAATCTTTGGCATTTATTACTAAAATTATTAGATTCAAATAATTTGTCTTAGCAACTGATATCCATTACCAAATAAGCTATCCTTGAGATATTGTTTCTTGGGTGAATGGACTCCAGATTCTCACTCTGAAGAATATTATAACATAAATGTCACCTCAAAATGCACATCCCATATTATCTGCAGCACTTCTGGGCATTGTTTCTAATGGACCCATGCTCAAGGTTCCTGCTCTCAATGGATATTTAACTTCTTTGGTATGTGTCTTTCTGTTTGTTCTCTGTGATTCTCATATGAAACTCAGTTTTCCTGATTTCTGTGAAATCACTTCTGGAGATTCAGTGAGGATTCATGGAGGACATGCCCAGAATATGAACCCTACAAGGGTAGTCAATAAAAGGCAGAAACAAGCTATGTGCATTTACACGTATTCCATCAGTATTGGGTATGAATCTTAGTTAGTTGATTTGGTTCAGTTGAGACTATCACATTGACCAATATCTTCCGGGCTTTAAAAACTGGAATGGAGGGTAAAAATGTAGCCTGGCCAGATTGGTTAATTACCAGGTTCAGTTGAGGATGCCTCAGTTTTGCTACCTTGATAGGCTTGTAAGAGCCTCTATTTATTGGTTTTCTGTGTTTTCTGGCTACATCTCTGCTCCACTCCAACACTAGGTGTATTGTGTGTTTGCTTAAGCTAATATATGTAGAGCTTGACTTTTTGAATGTATTGTAATGGGCTGAAGAGATACATGTAGATATGAAGTGTATATTTATTAAAAGTACAGAGTAATAGGCACTAGGGGTGGGGAATGATGCTGTGAGTTTGTAAGCAGAAAAATTAAGTATCTGTCTCTCAGGACTTAAAAGCCTTTTGACCATTTCTGCTAATTTAGGCATCAGGCATAACTCTTCAGCTCAATTTCTTGGCCCTCTTTGTTTTCATACATTCTTTACCCACCTTCCTTCAGCAAATTAAAAACAAACAAACAAAAGTCCTCCCATTTTATAAAGAGCAGTTCATCTCTCTCCAGATCATCTCTAAACTCTGTATGGGGTCTCTCTTTGCACATCCAGAGATTCATTGCTGTGTTCAGCCAACAAAGAGCTTCTCTCCAGCTCTCATCTCCACCAGAGGAAAGTAATAGAGATTGTGGCATACACAAAAATGCATCACCCAGTTGCCCTTTCAAAGAAGGACATGCTGCCCAGCTGTGGGAGAATAAAGTCAGCAGACAGTCTCCAGCTCTCAGCTCATTCAAGTTTGCCCTCAGCTGCAGAGAATCTCCCTGCTGAGGTCGTGTCCTTCCTGGGGAAGCCTGCATCCAGTGACTGAGCAAGGTGGAGATATAAAGGGCCATCCACCTTGGTCATGCTACACACTCTTAGAGGCAAAACTTGCTGCAAAGATTCACCATCATGTTGGCCATGGCTATGTAAGCATCACAAACTCTCACTCAGCATCTGCTTCTGTAGAATGTAACCTGTAACCTGTGACAGAGACTTACGTTCCCATTAATATGAAATAATTCATGTTTATTCAACACATTTTTGAGTGCCTAGTATATGCCAAGCATAGAACCAGGTAGTGGGGTTACAATAGTAAGATGATACACCTGTGGTTTCTGCCCTGTGGAGCTTAAAGTGCTGTGGAGGAAACAGAAAAAACTCAAGCAGATAAATGAAGATGGATGGGTGAACACACCTGAAGCTCTTTAGTTTACATTGCAGTTGACTGGTTGATACTTTATATACCTTCAGTAAATTGACCAAAGCAATCTGAATCTGAATCTTTGGACAGAACTTGCTTATAGAATATTGAATATCCAGTTATCACTGGGATCTCTTTCAGTTCAATGAGTTTTCTCTTCTGCCTCCTCATTCTTTATTAAGAAAATCATTCAGACTGCAGCTTCCTAGTTTAAGATGTACCCATTGGCAATCGGAGCATCTATTTTGGAGATGCAATTGAAAAGACTGAGGAATGCACTGAGGACCTTTTAGCTGATAGATGCTGAAAAAGAAACCGAGATAGTTCAGCTAAGATTTTTGGATTTTGGTTACTAGAGGCTGGGAAGGGGAGAGGGAGGAGGAATAAGGAGAGGTTGGTTAATGGATACAAAATTATAGCTAGATAGAAAAAATCGGTTCTAGTGGTCTACAGTATAGTGGTAGATATCTACAGTTAACAATAATTTATTGTACTTAAGTGGCTAGAAGAAAGGAGCTCAAATGCTTTCATCACAAAAAAATGATAGCTTTTTGCAATGATTAATATGCTAATTACCCTGATTTGATCATCACACCTCGTATACATGTATTGAAATGTAACTCTGTATCCTCTAAATATGTACAATCAATATGTGTCAGTAAAAAAAAGATTTCTGGAATACCAACATTTCTAATTACAAGAGATGTCACTGTTTTGCTATTACCTAAGGTTTTAGCTGAGGTGATTTAGAGGAGGTTAGAGAGAGAAGTGGATGTTTGGGTCAATTTGAAGGGAGAAAATTGGTTATTCTGCCATTAGCTTTTACTCTGCAATGTTTTTACCTCCCCAAAACAGTTTCATATTGAGTTGGGCTTTTTATCCCCTGGGAATTGGACAGGCTCTATAAAGAACACATACAGATTGGTTGTATATTTTCTCATTAAGTATTATCTCCCCAAGCTCCCTAGTGGCAAATTAGCTAGGTCTGAAGAGTTATGATTGCATTCAAACCATCATATATGCTTTGGGATTATGATATAACTCAGAAATATTAACCCCTCCTGTGGGTGCCTAGAGTCTTGGCAAAGTTGTCCTCAGCAGCCAATGTCTGAAATTAAATCCATAAATAATTATAGTTAACAATTACTGAGTGCTCACTATGTGCTAAGCACTGTGCCAACTATTTGATACACATTTTCCCACTTAATCCCCACAAGTATCTTACATGGTAGGTATTATCATCATTTCCATGTTACAGATGAGGAAAATGAGGTTTGGGTAGGTTAAGGAATTTGCCTCAAACACATATAACTAGTATATGGCAAAGCCAATATCAAACCTCGGGGTACCACAATTACATTCATGGTAAAGTAAGAACTCATTCATTTGGAAGCCACTAAAGTTTGTGATAGAATTGTTCCATATTCAGCAACTCATGACATCTTATTTATCCATTGTGTCCAATACTGTCCTAATAAGTCTCTGTGGCCGGAATTAAAAATAGCTTGGTCCAGTTAATTTTTATTCAGTCCGCTAGAGGATTCATAGGTCCATGAAGTGTTTTAATTTCTGGGGAAAGAAAAGAAGACAAAGATAAACAAGACATTTCCTGCCTTTAGTAAAGTCAGAGTCTATCGGGGGATTTTAGTTTTTATTTTCTTGGAGTCTGTTACTCCCGGTTCTGCATTTCTTCTTGATAGTTTATGGAAGTTGGACCAGGAAAGGAATGGAGGGAGACTCTTATCAAAACCATCATTGAGACAACTATTCAGAGCTCAATGTACTATTTGGCAAAGCACCAAGCAAATCTCTAATATGGGGATGGAACCTATGGCCTCTATCTCATTAGTACTATTAGTATTAAAGTAGGCAGAGCCAATCTGGCACACAGTTATACTATAATGAGCACCATTTCTTTTGGGGTGTGGTTCCAGTCACCACTGATCAAGGCAGCCAGCCAGATTATTTTTATTATTTTTTCTGGGATTTTCAGATGCCCTAATTCTGTCCTTATGAGTGGCTGAGCCAGTAAATACCTAAACTTGGGGGCAATGGGATGGCCATAAATTGTATGTGGCAAAGAGTAAAGAAAGCATGTCTGTATCTAGAAAGACAAGCAATACTGATGTCAAGGGGAAACAAGCCATGAGAAATGGGGGGAAAGTCATGAAAGTATTTGAATTTCTGATTCTAGTCTGGTTTCATAAGTTCTGGTTACAATCCCAAAGTCATTCCTTTATTCTTACAATAATAAATTTCCATTCTTGGCATAAGCTAGCTTGAGTTGGTTTCTGTCACTTGTCATCACTGACACCTAACTAACTTATAAACCTAACTTAATCTTTACTAGAGTTGCCATGTACAGTTGTGCACTGTACAACCCTGGGGAGTAGGGGGGAGTCACAACATAGATTGCATTATAAAAGGGTAGGTCAAAACGTTCATGGAAAAATAAAATTAGAAGACAATACAAATCTTTCCATGGACGTTTTGAAGTATATATAACCACAGGTGTATATAACCCTCACATAATCATAGGTAGTGACCCTGATCCTTATGGTAACTGAGTCCTTGAGCAACATATTTCCTCAGTGCTCAACTCAGTTCATCAAATATTGGTAGAGTACCTATTCTTTCCAGTCAATTCTATTTCAGAGATTGCACTAGGCATAGGATACAAAGGTTAAAAATAGAACCAGTCTCTTCTCTCCGCATGATCACAACCTAGGAAATCAGATCAACAAACAACAATCATGACATAATATGACATAGATAACAAGGAAGAATTTCAAACAAGAAAGTAAACAACTTCCTCAGGAAGGATCAGAGAAAGCTTCACAGAAAAGAGACGCCCAAGCAAATTCCAGGCAGTAGGAAAAGCATATGTAAAAGTATGAGTAAGTGGAATAGCAGAGTATGTTTGCAGAACTGGGATAGTTTGCAATTGCTGAAGGTGGTAGGGGAGTAAGCTATGCAGGATCAGAGCCAAATCACTAGGAGCTTTGCATACGAGGCAAAGAGCTTGTTCATAATGCTGAAGACAAAAGCTTTATGTAATAACATATACATCATCTGAGGATCTGGCTAAAATGTAGATTCTGATTCAGTAAGTCCAGGGTGGGACTTGCATTTTGCATTTCTAACAAGTTCCATGGTGATGCCAATTTTGGTGGTTCATAGATCACCATATTTTGAGTAACAAGGCTTTAAGCAATGGGGCACTGAAGGCTATTAAGTAGGGAATAATACTGTATTCCAGGAAGATCACCCTGCTGTAGTGGGATGGCCATATTAGGCATAAGAGGTGGGCAAGAATTAAGGCAGGAGACCAGTTAGGAAGATATTTCAAGATCCACGTGAGAAATAATAAAGACAGGAATTAGATTTATTGGGTCAACTTGAGTATATAGTGCTAAGGCATAGATAGTAAGGAGAGTTATTCCGTTACTTTCCTGCTTCTGTCTGGATTTGTGCTGCAGAATAATGGAGAATTTTAGAATTATGTTCCTAAATAGCACAATAAGTTTGCTAAGTGTTTATTTTTGTGTCTACTGCATTCTTAAAACCCATTTTAAAATTATTTTCATTTTAATGTGCAAATTCTACACTTGGGTCAAATAATTTGCAATCAAGTGGCTGTTTTAAGTGGGCTGGATTTGGTGCTAAAATAGGTTTTTGATGAAATAAAATCTTCACAGGGAAATGAAAGGATTGTCATTTTAACAGGTGACAAACTCTGGCTCCAAGCACACCAGTTGAGGAGGTACCTTGGTTTGGGTAAAACTTACCTGGGGTGATTATTTAAAATGCAGACACTTCCCCCATTCCTTATGTTCCTTTATCCTTACTGGGCCCTACCTGGGGCAAAGACATTTGCATTTTTAACCAGAACCTCCAAGAAATTCTGATATAGATGAAATTCACATGAGAATTGAGTAATGCCAGTCTAGCTCATTTTGGCAAAAATGAATTGCCTTCCTATAACATACATCATTACTTATTACTGTCATTAACCCTAGAAACACAGATAAGAGAAGATGATCCCTGCCTCCTAAGAGTTTATATTCTCAATAACTTAATGAGGAAGTTTTATATATCTCTAACAAAGATTCTTACTCCCACACCATGCTTTGTAAAGACTCTTATATCTGGTAAGGTCCACATTGCATAAACACTGTTAATAACCCCAAAGTAATTTCAAAGTGTTTTAATAATTATTGTTTCATTTTGTGAAATAGGTAATAAAACCCCTGTTTTCCAGATCTAGACAGAAAACCTTAGAGATAGAAGGAGTCTGGCTAAGCATCACATGGCTGGATAGTGGCAAAAACATTGAAGAAAAACTTTGTAATACCTTCAAAACACGTAAAGCCAGGAATCAGAAATTCCTCTGAAGGTCAGCTGCTCCTCCAGCCATCCATGAAGAGCTCTGGTTCGCAACTTTGGCTAACATCAGAATTATCCTGGGAGTTTTTGAAATTTTTTTTGCTCAAGTCACACTCCAGAGCCAGGTAGAAAGCAGGCAAAAGTGTATTTGAAAGCTTCCCAGGTTATTCCAATGTGCAGCTAAGGTTGGAAATCTTTTGATGTGGAGCTTCTGCTAGAGGTGGATTTACTGTGATGCTAATGAAACTTAAGGCTCTGGGTTCTTTCTTTCTGCATGGATTGCTTACGAAGACCTATATTCCAATATGTGTCTATGATTGTGATTTATTTTTCTCAAAGGAGGCCCCTTGTGCCAGTTTAGGTCCTCTGAGAAGCACATACCAAGATGATACTAGATGCACAAAAGGTTTATTAAAGGAAGGATAAAGGGGAGAGCATTTGAATTGTGACGCAGGTCCACCACCTGTGAAACGAGAGAAGGAGGAAGGGGAATCAGGATTGAGTAGGAAGAGCCTTAGATCATAGTGAAGTTTTAGGAAAGTCTTGGTCAGGCCATAGGGAGTCCCTGAGCTAGGCTACTCATAAGAGGAGTGCTGCATCAAGAACAAACGATATGACTGAAACATCTTTTGTGCTTAGTCACTGGCTGAACCAAACAGGGGGAAGCATTGTGTCCAAGTGGATGTCACAGCAGGTCTGAAGGTGATGCAGCTGGAGGCTGTCAGCCCACTAAAATTCCTGAGGCAGTTTCTCTCAAAGGGATATCTGAGTGACACATCTGCATCACTACCACATCCCTCTTCTCTATTAATGTCACACCCGAAACCTGGATCTCCCCCTTCCTCTGGATTCACAGCTGAGTTGGGGAGAAAAGAAATTAATCTGACAGCACTAGGATTAACTTTGAGAATTTCCAGTAGCAATTCATGGACCACATACACAGCTTCATTTTTTTTTTTTTTAATTCACTGAGAAAGCCTGGCTGTGATGTGCAAGTGTTTTCTCTAGGGTGAATAAACAGTGAGTGAATAAACACCACCAAGGCTGTGATCAATCTGCCAGCCTGTTGTCTCCAGGGACCTGCTATTTAGGAAAACCGGTGAAACTCAGATTTATTCATTCAGTTAGTCACACAGCAATTTTTATTACGTGATTTTCTATGTGCCAAGCATTATGCAATGCTCAGTGTTCAGTATACAAGATCTGGTTCCTGTTTCATGCAGCTTGTATTTTAGTGAAGGGAGGTATACCAAAAGTCAGTGAGTATATAAATAAAAATAAAATAATTACAGCTTGCAACAAATGTTCAAGAAGGATACAAGCAAAGTGCCATGACAGAGAGTAATGGGATTGGGTGCTGGTTTAGAAAGGATTTTGAGGGAAAGACTTATTGAAATCCATTTAAAAAGAGACCTGAAATTTGGCAATTGGAGTAGGATGGGGAGGAGGAAGAGGAGTTTTCCAGGTAGAGGAAAGCCCTCGGTTTGTTCTAAGTGTTGTTCTAAGCCTGGTGTGCTTGGAGCACATTGAGCAAGGGGAGCCCAAACACAGAATAATTTTGGAGAGGTAAGAAAGTCACACAGACCTTGTGGACTATGACAAGCAGTTTGAGTTATATTTTAAATGCAAGGAAAAGTCATGGCAGAATTTTAAGCAATATGGTGGCATTGGTGGGAGGGCAGGTGACATGAACTAATCTATGTTTTAAGAGGATCACTTTGGCTACTGTGTGGAAGACAGATTAAAGAGGAAAAGAGGAGAAGTGGAGAGAGCAGATAGCAGACTGAATCCTGAGATTTGGTATTGGATGGATGGCTCAGGGAGGAGAGGAGCACATAAAATGCCTCCAATATTATTTTTCTGTAGAGTAGCTCAGTGGCTTCAAGAAAAACAGCTAGGGTTTAAATCTAATAAGAGTATATTTGAGGGCAGGCAGCTTTAATAAATAATACCTATGAGTTCATATTGCTGATTAAAAATGCTTCCCATTATGTTTAAACTCATTTTTATCTTGATTCTTTTATGATATGATTCCAGTTAGATATTTGTAGTAAATATCACTTTACATTTCAATATTTGTAATTACTTGTGATATTTCATCAGCTGTATGTCTCAAACAAACATGAACAAACTGCCGCGATTTCCTGAGTTTCTACTGTATGGCAGTCACTATATAAAGATACATAAATAGGCATAGAGAGATATAGTTATGGAGATAACTCTACATCTATCTAACTAGCTAGCTAGCTATCTTTCTTTCCATGTAAAAAAATTAGGCTTAAATAATTAAGGACATGCCCAAGATCATACCACTTGTACAATACAGAGCTAGAATTTGAACTTTTGCCTACCTGATTTCAAAAGCTTGTCTTGAACCATTAAGATATATTGCCTGATGATAATTTTGCATCTTTTTTTCCCTTGCTCTATAGAAAGGAGAGCCTTTTATGTCAACATGAGAATAGCACAAAACTTCAAAGGATTCCTCTGCCCAAATATGATTCCACGTACTTTAGGCAAATATATACTTTCAGTGTAAATGTCTGCCTCCATAGACTGGAATTCACCATCCAAGGATCTTTCTTGATGATCTTATCACAGACTCACTGGCTTCTGAAACCAAACCACAGACTCCATTTTCATGATAAGAGAATGAATCTCAATATCCCTGGAATATCCTGCAATATTCCATTGGTAAAATGTGACCTGCTTAGTGTTTACATTAAACCTTCCAAGAAATATATTTCATGGTTCATTTAAAACATGCTCCATCTTATTACCTAAGTAGAGTCATCTCCCTAAACCTCATATTTGTATAGTACTTCACAGCTTGCAAATCTCTTTTGCTTTACATCATTTTATCTTGGGGGGGGGAGCAAATAAAAAAGGTGCTATCATCCTGTTTTTAAGAGACAAGAATCTGACTCTCAAAGAGACGAAATGACTCATTCAAGCAAGACTCTAGATCTAAGAAGGGTTGGGCCAGGAGGAGGACCTAGGCATTAGGATTTCAACACTTTTACAAACACTAACAGTAATGAAGATAAAGATGGCTCTGAGCCATTATTATTTAGAGTAATTTAGCCCTACATGTAGACTCATCCCCAAATCAGGATGAACTTTACTCCTCTTGTGGAATGGGCTGGCTGGTAAGATGTCAATAGGTATTTACAAGAATGATATAAATAACAGAAATGTGGATTATTTCTATACTGAGCTGCTCCTGGCAATATTACTATTGTCACTTCTCCCAGGGTGATGGAGATGCAAAGAATTACTTAAAGCCCATTTCTTCTGAGCAGTGAGAGGCCCTGAAGGAATTAATTTCCAAGAACCCTCCTCAGAAAATAACACCGAACTAGGGCCTTCTCTCAGTATTTATTCTCCAGGCCAGAAAGTTACAGAAAAAGAACATAGGTGGTTATAAAAGAACAGTAAGATAATTGTCATGGCAACAATCATTAGGTTTGGCTGCACCAAGGACATCTGCCCTTAGAGCCAGCAATTTTGCTGTGTTACAATTCTTTATCTACAACAGAGACTTTAGCATGGGGAAAGTTTCCTGTCTTTCACAAGCTTAGCATTTCTATGTGTAATTCTAAAAAGTTATGCCCTGTGAAATACATTTGCTTTATAAATATTAGTATACTCCACAACTGTACCGATTTTCTGTCATTGTTTACCTCCATCTCTCCTTTCATTCACAGCTGGCCTCTGTCATGGATTCTTTTCCTTCCATGCAATAAATTCTATTCTATTCAGAATCAACTTGAATCAAACATAACTATAAGAGGTACCTTTTGGACAATACAGAGGCCATGTTCATACTTTGGTTTACAGTTGAACACAGAAAGAACTGATGATGTTTTCATTATAAAAGAGTCAGATGGAATAAACTCATTCTGCAAAAATGGGAGGGATCTCATGAATAAGAGGAACCAAGCCTATTTGGAAAAGCTGAAAAAGTGGAATCAGAAGTGATGAGAGAGCAGAGTACACAGGCCTGGAATGGCGTGTTTAATCCAGGGCAGCATTTAGATTATTGTTCCCCAGGATGACAAGTAGGTTTCAAGTTACATGTCAACACGGGTCCTTTCATAGCAGCTGCCTGAATAAACTGTGTTGTGAAAAAAATTTTTTTTAATTTTAAAAAATAATAAAAAGTACTGAGTAGAATCGCTTTACCCATGCCGTCCACCAATCCATCCATCCATACATTTAACAAACTCTGAAAGAAAAGCAGGCGGTCAGGATAATTGGTAATTTAATCTAATTTTCGGGTTTGTTAAGGATTTTCCTGTGGAAGTGACATTTAAATTGAGTCTTGAAGGTTGCCTTCATCGCAGCCAAATGAAAAGAGGGGATGAGCATTCCAAGCAGAGGGAACAGGAAAGGTGGGAAAGAAGTTGGAACATTCAAGGATCTGAAAGGAAGCCAGTATCTTAAGTAGCATGGGAGATACTTAGAGAAGAGATTAGAATAAAGCAGAAGCCAGACCATGGAGGAAGGCCATAATAAAGCAAATTCATTTTAGCTGAGTGTGAATTATACAATTCTACCATACAGATCTGTCCAAAAATCAATTGGGTTCCTAATGAGCAAGAGTGTGTAAGTGGAAGCTGGGTGGCTCTCGAAGAGAGCATTGGCTAAAGAAATCAAGCATGAGATAGGGTGGAAGAAAGGAGGGAGGACTGAATCGCATGGTGTATCAGGTCTCACCCAATGCTGAAGGTCTTCCAACAAATGCCCAATGTAGCCCTTTAAATTTCTTAGAAATTCCAAAATTACCTATTTCCCTAAAGTGAATTTTACATGCAATAAACATTGGGGTTTTAGATGTTTTAAACAACAAAAAATAAATGAAATGGCAAGAGGGGCAGGGATGTTTGGTACAAGGTAGAGGGGTGCAGTTGGTGTGGTGTGGTGGTTAAGGGTATGGACTTGAGATTAATGTCCTTAATTTAGGGTTCAAATTGCAATTGCTAGACATATGACCAATAAAATTATAGTCTAGTGGCTAAGAATATGGGTTCTTATTTGTTTACTGCTGTATCCTCAGGCCTAGAACAGCACCTGGCATTATAATACATATAAATGAATGAATGAATGAATATTCCTGCTATGGTGGTATGCCCGAAGCCGCCCTTCAGTTGTCATGAAACGATGATTGCTCCGATTCTATACATAGTTCCTGGCGATGCCCGAGAATGGCAGAGAAGGAGAAATAATGAGCTCCTAAGTGTAATCAACCAATAAACTCTTCATTCCCTAGGAAGGGAAATCAAGCTCCCTCCCTTTGTATTTCCCTGAGGCTCAGCTCTGGTCATTTCTCTTTTCCTTCAAGGCTGTCTGTGATATTCATTTGACCTGATTTCTCCTGTACAGTGTGGTGACTGATGGTTAGCAGGCTTGCCCTTGCCTGCATTTGAGGAGATAGCTGAGACCTTCCTTACAAAGAGCCCTCCCTCCAGCATGAATGCTAACCTAGTTTGTTGGCTCAGAGTGTAGAGAGTTGCAGCATCATTGGCAAAGCCAGATGCAGCCAGTCCAAGAGCTCTGTGATAACTGTGAATGGCAAGGAAGAAAAGCTGAGTGAGAAATCATAGTGCTGGGCAGCACATCCTTCCTCTGGTGCTTCCTGTCCTGGGCCAGATCCCAGGCATTCCAACAAAATCTCTGCTTGATCTAGAGCTCCTGGAAATAACCCATTAAGAACAAGACTCCCTGCCCAGAAACATTAGAACATTAAAAGGGCAGAGTCTCTTCTGATTGTCTGGGTTTCCTGAGGCTCAGTCTGTTCCTTCTGGTTTTAGTCAGGTTCTCTGCAGTCTGAAGAGGCAGATAGTGAGGCTGTCTCATGACTACAGGAAGAGATATCACCGGGATGCTGTGGAAAGAGGCCTGGAGTCACAGCCAGCCAGAGGCTATTATTTATTCATTGCCTATAAGGTGCCAGGCCCATTTATGATATGATACATGACTGTGGTAAGTACAGGGGAGAGCTACCCAATTCCCTTTAAGCTGTTGCAGCAGCTGCCAGACGTCCTGCTGGCAGATAGCCTTCTCTCATTGTCTTCTTCAGGACTTGACTCAGCTGCAGAGAGCTACCTTCCCCAAGGTCATGACCTTCTCCCCGGATGACTCACCACCAATGACTGATCAAGGAAAATCTATAAAGCCCAAATAATTTCAGCCCAGTTCAGGACAGCTTTGATGGACCATTTTGACTGCAGAACTCCCTGTGGGGTCAGCCAAGGCTGTCATTGGCCCTACATAGAAGTTCAACTTCTTCTGCCCAGTTCTGCTTCCTTCCCTTTCCTGAAACAGGTTTTTCATTCCAAGAACCCTCCTTAATAAACGTGCTACATGTTAAACTCTGTCTCAGAGGCTGCTTGAAGGAGAACTTGACCTGTGACAGGGATGGTGGATAAAAACAAATGAAATTATTTTTCCCTGCCTACTTTCCACCTACCCACTAGAGAGGATTCTGGATTTGCCCGGTTGGTATTTTCTCTTTCTTCATGCTCTCAGAGGGTCTCACCACTACCACAAACACACACAAGGAAGAAGCAACTGGGAAGAAAGAGGAATGAGAGGATTTGGGCACTGCAGACCTAGTGCTAGGTGACTGGAGGATAGCTGAAGAGTGTGCAGAAAGAGGTTGTTCTCCACCCTACCCTTTACTGTAGTGATCTAAAAAACAAGTACATGACCTATTATTTTGAAATTACTTTTTAATTGCTGGGCTGTGTTCTTGGATCATGATGCTACTCTTAACCTGGATTGCATGGGTCATGGCTTCAATAGAGTGACGATTACAACCCCCTTCAGAAATACATATTATTATTCCCATTTTATAGATGAAGAAACGGAGGCTTAAAGAGGCTGCATTCTAGAATCCATATTGCTGCTATGTTACTTGAGCTGTTTCTTTAATTTTTTTGAGTTTTGTGAATGAAAGACAAACATAAAATGCCTAAAATACAAGGAAATGAAGTAAATGTTGAAGTCCGTTCTAATTCTAAGATCCCCAATTCTTTATAGAATAAACAATTTTAAAGTATTTGTTACCATGTTACTTGTGATACAATGGCATGAAATTAATAAGGGAATTGCAATATTAGTTTTACTATCCTAAACTACATTGTATATGTGGATTATCCCTAGTACATTGTGAACTTGCAGGGATATGCTCTTCCCCAGTTTACGTTTGGAGAAACTAAGGCTCAGAGAAATCAAGTTATTAGTGAAAGGGTATTGCTGCCTAATTTTAGATCAAGAACAGAGACTCAGGTTTCCTAACACCTCTTCTAGTGCTTAGCCCGTACTACTGCCCTGATTCCCTTTAGTCTGGGGTCCTTGTATTTGTTACCTATTACTGCATAACAAATTACCTTAAAACCTAGTGGCTTACAGTAACAAACATCTGTAATTTCACACAGTTTCTAGAGGTCAGGGAGAGGCTTACCTGGTGGTTTTGGCTCTGAATCTCTCATGAGGTTGCAGTCATGATGTCATCTGGGGCTGCAGCCATGAAGGCTTGGCTGGCACTGGAGGATCCTTTTCCAAGATGGTGCATTCTCTAGGCTGTTGACTGGAGGCCTTCATTTCTCACTAGCTGTTGACAGGAATTAAGAAAGCCTTAATTCCTTGCCACAAGGACTGTGTGAGTGTCCTCACAATATGGCAGCCAACCTTTCCAAGAGGAGAATGAGGAGGAAGCAGCGGTGCCTTCCATGACCCAGCTCAGAAGTCGCTATCACTTCCTCCATGTTCTATTCATTAGTGATGATCCATCAAGTCCAACACATATTCAAAAGTAGGAGAATTAAACTCCAAATAGTAAAAGGATGAGTATCAAAAATTCATAGACGTATGTTAAAACCATCACAGTCCTGCTCTATGGGTGGCTTAAAATTTCCCTTTTAAGGGTGGGTGGGGGTGTTATCCCAGGAAATTCTAGCCAGAAAAATGAATCAGGCTGCCAAAATTTTATTTCATGAGAAATTTATGCAGGTGTCCCACTAGATAGCAGTTTAAGAGTCCCTTTATTCCCTAGCCAGGATTGTCTTCTAAAAAAATCCAGACAATACCATAATGATAATGCAATAGCAGAGGACATCTGCAGTTTTTGCCTGCCTGGGATCCATTCCTCTCTCTTCTGGTTTTACCTTAGAATACGTGGAACTGGTGACTTGAACCCACCTCCTTCAGTTCCAGAGATGGGCATGTGACCCAGGCCTGACCAATCAGCGTACTCCATTACCCTGGCCACAGTGATTGATGCTAGGTTCAATGAGAGCCAATCCCCAAACTTTGTTGGAACTATTGGGAGAAGTTTTCTTTCTGTAGGGTTTCCTAGGCTCCTTATATAATATCAGGAGAGTTTGCTTGATAACGAAGTCAGCACAGAGGAGAAATGGTGCCAAAAAATGAAGAGAGATTCTTAATGGAATCATTATTTGCACCTAGAAAATTCAGCATGACTCGAGCAAGCTCTATTCCTGGATTTTTTTAGCCACTAGCTGATAAAATTACTACTTTGTTTATTTTAGTTGCAATAAAAAAACCCCGATATACTATTACAAGTAATAATACCTCTCCTTTATTGAATGTTTATTATATGCTAGGGCATTTGCTAAGGCTTTAATATCATCTTATTTATTTCTTAAAATAATAACATTTTCAGGTATATAGGATCAGTCTCTTTCATGAATGAGGCTAAGAGAGGGTGAGAAGCTTGGCATCAGTCATCCATCTAAAGAATAGAGAGGTCAGGATTAGAAACAAGGCTTATGTGACACCTCCCATGACAGTGTGCTGCCTTGCCCATGTTTGCTGGGAAATTTTTTAAAACATTCTGAGCCAATGAGTTGGGTAAGAGTAGTACTATAATTACCACCAATTACTCAGAGCCTGGTGCTATGCTAAACTTACATGCATTGTCTCATTCAATCCTCATGCTGATTTTAAGATGAATATGTTACCGTGATCATTTCACAGATGAGGAAACTGAGGTCCAGAATAGTTAATCAACTTGTCCAGCATTACATAGCAGGTAAGTGGCAGAGTTGGGTTTTGACCCAGATTTATCTGAAAAGAGTACACACATATTTGCTTTAATGCCAGCCAAGAATTAACAATTAATAGAGTACATGGGTATTTTAGAAACAACACCAGGATTCAACTTAGGATGGGTTTTAAAATATTTGCTCTCCTTCTGTTAGGGATACTAACTCATCTTGGTTCTCCCAGAACTTTTCCTGTTTTAAAAATGAAAGGTAGGCTGTTCACCCTACCTTCTCACAGGCAGTGGTAAATGGGAGGACTATGACATTTGTCCTTGGCTGATAGATTAGAAAAAGGTGACTGGGGCCTGAAGACTTCTATTCACCCAATCCCTGGAGAGAACAGACCTTCTTTCAGGATTCAGGAAAAGTGAAAGACCTGAGAAGGCTGGCTACATTAGTAACTCATCCATTGGATGGGCTTGGAATGTTGAGCCTGGGGATGTTTCATCGATAAAGAGGTCCTGAACATTTGTTTCCAAATGTCCTGAGCCTAGAAGAAATGTTTTAGTTAATCAGCACTTTCAGTCACAGCAGATGATGGCCTTTGTTGATAAATACACCTTGTGAAGTGGGAACGTTTCTTTGGAGCAGCTGTGGGTGGTAGACAAAGAGCAGATCATGGAGTCTTAGGTTTGTGCCCAGCTCTGCCACTAAGTCCTGTGTTACCTCCGGGACTTGGTTTCCCTCATTCCTAAGGTGGAGTGAGTAGAGAACACCTTAGAGTTTTGCAGTGTAGATTCTTGATTTAACATGCAACTTTTGTATGATGAAATGTTCTCGAATATAATGGATTCTGCTAATGATTATTATGATTATTTTTTATCACATCTCCTTGAAATCAATACCTTTCTAGCTTTGGTTCTCATTTCTGTTTTTAACTATGCACACTTCTGAAGGATTCCATCCAGAAACTAAGAATTTACAAATAACTCTGTGTGGTAGGCAGAATAATGGTCACCTAAAGATGTCCATGTCGTAATCCCCAAAACTTGTGATTATGCTATGTTACATGGCAAAGAAGAATTAGAGTTGCAGATGGAATTAAAATTGATAATCAGCTGACATTAACAAGGGTCCTTAAATGTAGAAGAGGGAGGCAGAAGAGTCAGTGTTAGAGTGATGCAGACAGAGAGAGGTGTGACCAGCCATGGTTGGCTGTGAAGGTGTAGGAAGGGCCATGCCAAGGCATGCAGGCAGCCTCTGCAAGTGGAAAAGGCAAGGAAAGGGACTCTCCACTACAGCCTCAGTGCAGCCCTGGTGACATCAAGTTTGTGATAATTTGTTGTAGAAGCAATAGAAATCTAATACACTCTAATCAAAATAATCCAGAAGAAGTACATGTAGGATTGTCATGGAAGGTGAAGCGATTACTAATTGCGAGGTGGTGTATTTACTCATGTTTCTCTGGGAAGCCTGGGAGTGAGCTTTTTAAGAACTCAAGACATGATGGTTGATGGATGCATCTCCAGCATTTCTCCTGGGCTATTGTAATACTCAGGAAAATAGAAAGACCTCTTTGGAGGTAAAAGTTGGTGTATTAGTCACTTTTGTGGCTTATAACACAATACCTGAAAATGGGTAATGTATAAAGAAAAGAGATTTCTTTCTTACAGTTCAGAGGCTGGAAAGTCTACAGTCCAGGGGGTGCATCTGGTGAGGGCCTTTTTCTTGGTGGCAATGCAAGGTGTCACATGGTGAGAATGGGCTGATCAAGAGAGCTAACCTGCTCACTGGCTCTCCTTATAAAGCCATCAAAAAAACCATGCCCAGGACCGCCCATTAAACTGTCAACCCATGACCCCATGCATGGGTCAATCCATTCACTAGGGCATGGTCCTCACTATCTAATCACCTCTTACATGCCCCACCTTTCAAATACCATAATAGGATTTCCCACCTTCTTAACACTATCACAGTGGGGAATAAGTTTCAATGAGTTTTGGAGAGACATTCAATCCACAGCAGTTGGTAAAAACATTGCTCATTTCACTTCTAGGGTATACTTCCAAAGTCATCTAAACTGCTCTTGGCCCCCTTCTAGGTTTACTGGAATCATTGTTTGACAATAAATGACAAGGCAGCTGTGTTTCTTCAGAGTTGGTTTGCAATGTGGTACATATTTTTCTTCCATTTTCTCTAAAGGAAAGGTAGTCTAGCAGAATAGAAAGGGATTGTGATTTGGAGTTAGACTGACAAGGGTAAAACTGTGCCTCTACCACATACAAGCTGTGTGACCTTGTGCAAGTTACACAGCATCCTCAAGAATGTTTTGTCAATATTGGGCTGATAAGAATACCTCCATGAAGACTTAGGAAAATCAGACAAAATAGTGAAAGTAAAAGATTTTGCATGGTGCCTGCCTCATGGTAAATTCTCCAGAAGCCGTTTTGCTATTCCCCACTTCTAATCTAAAAGAAATAAACAAGGAAAGAATCAAAGCGCCCCAGTATGCTGAGTATCCTATGATACTCAGGATAATCAGAGACTGAGGGTGAAACCCAGAAAATGAAAGGGAGTAGGCAGATCTTTGCAATGTGGCTGACTCAGTCCTGGTGAAAGGCTTGCTCACTCTGCCAGTCTTTCCAGACATCTCAAAACCTGTATTTAAAGAACAGCCAACTAGGTGTTTGTGTACAGTAAGTAATCATTAAAAGTCATTTGCAGCCCTGGGTGCCAGTTTACTAGAGCGCATCTTATTGAAGGTCTTCATGCTGTTAAGAAGATCCAGTTTGTGTAATTTAGTGGGCAGGGCAGGAGCTTTGGTGTCATGCAGACCGAAGTTCAAATCCTGGCTCTGCTACTTTCCAGCTGCTCCTGTTTCTTCATCTACAGCAGGGCGATAATGTTGCCTTTGTCCCAGAGATCATTCCAGGATTAATTGTGATATGCAGGTGAGGGGCTTGAACAGTGCCAGATAATCTTTGCCATAGTAGTTGTTACATATTGTTGGTATGTATAATTTGGGTTCAAAAGGTTTGATTTTAGTACTGGCTTATTAAATAATATGACCTGGGGAAATCCAAACCACCTCTGAGGTTGTTTCTTCTTCTGTTCAAAAAGGATAACAAAAAGTGATACTTTATGGGGCTATTGTTTATGTGTCAAATGAGACAATGCTTAGACATGAAAGTCTCCAGTTTTGAGTCAATGAGAGTATAAATGTTCCTAGTTGTGCAAAAAAGGTCCCAGTGGCTCCATTTCTCTTCCCTATTGCCTGCCTCAGTGGATGGTACATCCACCTTGTGTTGGGGTGGTGAAATTCTAGCACTGTGGATCTCATAGATAATGCCCTGTGAGGTTGAACTCAGTAGACACAGGGTAGAGAGATGATGGGAGGGTAGGGAGAGTGACATGAATAGACAATTCTCCCCCCATGCAACAGACAGGACTAAGTTTCTGGATTCCAGCAATAGAGCAGGGGCTATCAGCACAAGTAACATAAAGGCTTGAATGTACAAAGAACTAACCAGGAACAACCTCATATGTGCCAGCCACTAAGTCACTCACTTTCAACATATAACCCCAGTTATTCTTCCCAACCACCTTGTAAACCAAAAAGAATTTTACTCACTTTTTTGCAGGAAAAAACTAAGGCCCAGAGAGGTTAAGTAAGCTATCTAAAATCACACAG
The DNA here is from genome assembly GCF_000696425.1 of Galeopterus variegatus. NCBI lineage: Eukaryota > Metazoa > Chordata > Mammalia > Dermoptera > Cynocephalidae > Galeopterus > Galeopterus variegatus. The sequence continues at coordinate 25,949 of NW_007731261.1, read as the reverse complement.
AGAGCAAAGAATAAACCTAGGATCTGGACCCAGATGTGTTCTCCTCCAAAATTGATGCTCGTTCCATTCATCCACACTGTGTCCCTGAAGTCCCAGTTTGATGATTTCATGACTCTTCTGAGACCCAGGTGAGCTCAGACACTAACAGGATCCAACAGCATAAACAGCATACTTAAACCATTACAGTGGAAAATTTTAGAGGCCATAGAGAAACTTTTGATCCACTGAGAGCCCTGAAATAGTATTAGTATTGTTCACTTACCAGGTTTCATTGACCGGAGTGTGCAAACATTGATATATTCTGCATATATCATTTCCCAAGGTACATTGCATAAGATATCATTGTATTACTATTAACAAGAACAAAAACTACAACTACCACAATTAAACTACAATTACACTGGATAAATGTCCCATACAAAAAAAAATAATTTACAATTAAATTGCTACAATTAAAATTTACAGATGGTTTATTATAAGTCAGGCACTGGTTGAATGATTTAAATAGACTATCTCATTAAATGCTTAAAAGATTTTTTGAAGTAGATACTATTATCTTCATTTTACAGAAGAAGAAACCAAGTCTTGGGGTGATTAATTATGCATATGAATGAAATAAGTTATATTCTCAAATATATTTTGGAACCATTTAATTAAACCAAGTTGAGGCTTGGGTGTTAGCAAGATGGTGGAATAGATGGTTCCTAACTCACATTCCCCACACAAACAATGATCTGGCAGCCATAAAAAACTCCCTGTGTGGGAGCTTGTTTCAGTCTGTTTTGTGCTGCTGTAACAGAAATACCTGAGACTGGGTAATTTATAAAGGAAAGAGGTTTATTTGGCTTACGATTCTGGGACAGCTGCGTCTGGCACGGGCCTCAGGCTGCTTCTACTTATGGTGGAAAGTAGCAGGGAGCCAGCGGGTACAAGCAGACCACAAGGTACGAGGAAGCAAGAGAGAGAGAGAAGGTGCCAGGGTCTTTTTAAGCAATGAGCTTTCACGGGAACTAACAGAGCAAGAACTCACTCATTAATCTCCCCTCCCCCAGGGAGAGCATTAATCCATTCATGAGGGATCCGCCCCCATGACTCAATCAGTTTCCAACACTGCCACATTGGGGATCAAATTTCCACATGAGTTTTGGAGGGGTTTGAGAAGGTAGGCCTACACCCTGATAGCAGGCTTGCCAGACATCGTCCTGACTACGGACTGAAAGCATCCCCGTCCCCTGTGGACTTGACTCCAGCTCCACTTGATTGTGGTCCTGCAACCAGCCCCATCCACCAGAGAACCCAGGAGAAGCCACACTCATCCATGCCTCAAGTTATAGACCCACTGGCTGCGGACCTGATCACAGATCCTGAAGAGGCCTGTGACCCAGCTCCAGCCCCGCTCTACTGCCTGCATGGGGACCCAATGGTAGACATCCCCATCTGTGCTCCTGCTAACAAACAGGCCCACTGGTCATGGATCTGATTGTGGATCCTGAAGCTGCCCTGTGCCTCAACTCTAGGCCTGCTCAACTGCCAGTCTGGAACCAGTCCTGCATACACAAAGACCTGGCAGGAGACACCAGGCCTGCGGGACTTGGTCCTGATGGTGGATCCTGAAACAGCCTTGTGACCCACCCAGGACCTAGAAAAACCTGTCTCTGCTCCTGGTAGCAGGCCCACTAACCTCAGTTCTGGCTGTGAACCCTGAAGTGGCTCAGAGACTTGGTTCCAGCCCTGCTCTACCATGGTCCCAAAAGTCAGTCCCTAAGGATTGGGGGTGGGGGGGGTGTGGTCGGGGAATAGGGAGATGTTGGTCAAAGAGTACAAACATGCAATTTTATTTTATTTTATTTTGACCCTACTTGCAAGCCATAAACACGAAATTTTAAGATGAATAGGTTCTAGAGATCTAACGTTCATCATGGGAACGATAGATAATAATAATGTGATGCATATTTGAAATTTACTGAGAGTAGATCTTAAGTGTTCTCAACACTCAGTCTCACACACATGTGAGGTAACTAACTATGTGAGGTGGCAAATATGTTAATTAGCTTCATTGTGGTAATCCTTTCAAAATGTATATTGACAAATAATGATATGGAATCCAAGCAGGCATTTTCCAAAATGTAATAGCCCCGGGGAAAGGACTTGTGGTTCAATGCTGACATCCTGTTCCTAAACAAAGAATTTGTGTTAAGTTCTTGAAATTGTTGCAAAATTAGCAAAGTATGAGGTTTACTGCTCATTTTACATGTAAACAATCATTCCACAAGTGGACATTTTTTGCTTGTGTGCCATAATCTGTAGCCAATTGTGGTAACTTCTGTATTTATCCACCAATGAAAAGGGGACAACTCCCATATGGGAGTCCTCCTCCCCTTTCCCAACTTTCCCACAAAATCTTTTCAACTTGTAATAGGCTTCCTGACACTTCCCAACTTTGTTGGTTTGTGTTTCCCGGGTTGGTCCTCATGTTTGGCTTTTGATAAACCTTCATAAATTATTTCTGCCTCAACAGCCTTAATTTTGGTTATTAATATATATATATCAAAACATCACACTGTACATCTTAAGTATATACAGTTTTTATTTGTCCATGATACCTCAGTAAAGCTGTGGGGGTGGGGAGCAGGAACAACAAGTAGAGCTGATTACAGTAATTCTCACAGCCTTCCATATGCTAATGGCCTCTGTGAATCTCCAAGAAAGCGACACTTACTCGGTGACCTCCAAATGTCTTTGACATGGAATGCTTTCTCTATTGGACATGCCTTTTTCTTTCTTTCTTTCTTTTTTTTTTTTTCAGGGACTATATAATCCGTGGAATTCATGCTTGCTATCTTTTTTTTTACAATTTTTTTTATTGAAACATAGATGATTACATATATTTGTGGGGTACGAAACTTAATATCAATACATGTGTACAATATGTGGTGATCAAATGAGGATAATTAGTATATTCATGTTTACAAAACATAATCAATCTTTGTGACCCTTGACTAATTCCTCGCTAACCCCCACTCCCCTCCCCCTTTCACATCTCTGGGAAGTCTGCCCTGTGTGCCCGCAACCTTGTCTGCTCTCCCTGGCAAGCAGAGCTCAGGCATTGTGCTCACGCATTCCCTATCTGATCATCTTAAAAGGCAGTAAGGTTTTTCTCTTTCCCAGAGGCTGTTCATGTTTTCCACTCTGAGAGGGATAGAAGGAAGTGTGAATTGCTTTTTATAGAGAATTGAGTCACCGATATTTGGACTTCACATATGAGGTAGTGGTTGTCTGTTTTCTTGGGAGATACAGAGCTTAGGTCTGAGCAAGGATATGAATTATGCTCTCCCTCTTGCAAATCACAAAAAAAGTAATAGGAAAAATGGGTTTGCAATGGTCGCAAATGTGAATGATGGTCTGGAAATATTTAACCCTGGAGGAAAATTGCAGGTATTTATGGTTTCCTTATTCATTCTCAATTGACTTTACATGATTTTTTTTAAACATTTCTTGTAACCATCATTATGCCAGGGTAGTGTGGAAAATAATAGGAGTGTGTGTGTTTACTGCTCTCAAAGACCTTATAGATTATGTGTAAAAAGTAATGAAAGGAATAAGATTTTATCTAAATGCTCCTACTTTTAGTTTAGTTATATTTCTAATAAATGTAAAAATTAAAAATTACCTGCTTGGAAATCACTTGCCTTTGTCACTTGAAATCGATTTCCTGGACTTCCAGCTTTAAAATAAGGGAATAAAGTCAACCTCCTCCTTTTGAAAATCCTTCCCAGAATATCAAGGAATACAGAAATACAAACTCCACCTTGGAACAAACCATCTTTCATTGAATTAAATATATAACTCCCAAACCATAACTTATGAGGACAGAAGGCAGATGTACAAATGGTAAATGACTAAGCAGAGTCGTCATGTACTCAGGTTTCAGAATGCCCCAAAGAACTTCCTAAAAGCTTAAGAATTAGAGGCAGGCACCTGGTTTTTCAGGTGGTGGCAGTCAGGGTGTGGCTGAAAATAGGGATATATTTTGAAAGTTGATACAAGGAGCAGTTCAACCTGCAGATCTCTAGACCTGCATGACCCCTCACAAAATACAAAGAACAGTCCCTGATGGAATTGAACCGGAGAGGCTTCAGACTTGGGATCCGAGGCACAGAGGAGGGTAGGAGAAATCTGAAAGCCTGCTTTCTACAACAGGATTCATAGCCCCACACATCTGTTCTATCCAAAGCTCTTACAAGCAGGCTTACAACCACTTACACTTAGCCCCAAGCATATGATTGAGGGATCCTTACCTGAAGAAATCGAACTGCTCTCCAGAAAAATCTTCTTAGGGATCCTAAATAAAATATCCACCTAGCCATGAAATCTAAAATGAGCGTACCGGGTGACAAACCCCAGTCATGCACACAAAATGTCCATTCAACTTTTTAGTTCCTAACTCAAAAAGTGGAATCAAGAATCACCAAATATTTGAAAGAAGCCATTAATTTGTAAGAAAGAGAAAAAATAAACTAACAAATAAATACTAGAATAAACGGAGACAATGCAAAGAGAAGAAGACTAGGTCTTCTGAAATCTAGACCTTTATTCATTCAGTGACTTTTGGATAACATTGTATAGTTAGGAAAGGATAACCTATCTGAAGCATCCACCATCACTTCCAATCACTGGAAGAATGCTCCCACCCTGCAGTTCTCTGTAGAGGTTCCAGTTGAAAGAAAACTGTTAATCTTGAAAATAAAATAAATGAGATAATGTTATTAAAAAACTTCAGGTAGGTACGAGAAGATAGTGTAGCCATGAAGCAAGAGGTGCCCATAAAAAAAAAAAAGAATTTCTTGGAAAAAAAACTATTATAGTAGAAAAAATAGTTAAAGAATTAGAATATACAGTTGGCCCTTCATATCTGTGGGTTCCATATCTGAGGATTCAACCAACCATGGTTCAAAAATATTCAGAAAGAAAAGATTGTGCCTGTACTAAATATGTACAATCTGTGTTCAAACTATTATTCCCTAAACAACACAGTATAACAACTATTTACATAGCATTTATATTGTATGAGGTATCATAAGTAATCCAGAGATGATTAAAAGTATGTGGGAGGATGAGCATAAGTTATATGCAAAGACTATGCCATTTTATATCAGGGACTTGAACATCTGTGGATTTTTGGTATCCGAGGAGATCCTGGAACTAATCCCCCACATACACTGAGGGGTGATTGTATAAATGAGGAATATTCCCCCCACTCCCCCCCGCCCAAAAAAACCCAACAACAATAGCAACAAATAACAAAGGGTGGACATCTGGAGGTAAACAATGAGAAAATTAAAAGCCCTGTCAGGTAGCCCCAATAGCTGATTAATTAAAATTCTAGAAAAAGAGAATTGAGAATATAGTGAAGAGACAATGTCTTGGGTTGGGTTCCCTCAGAAGCTGACTCTTAGCCGTGGATTTGAGCTCAGGTCACTTTGGGGAGGTGATCCCAGGAACAGTAGTAGGATTGTAGAACAGTGAGACAGGAAGGAAAGAAAGCTCTCAGACCAATTATTGTGTTAGGCAACTGGACCTTAATCCAGTTGGGGAAGTCTGGAAGAGAGTATAGAATACACATGAGAGTTAGCAAAGTGAAGGATGAGAAAACTGTGGTATTAATCCATTTCTCTTAAGCCATTATCTGAGAGTGGCTCTCAGGGATATTTGGCCAAATATGCTCCCCATAGCCAAGGGGGAAAAAAAAAATCCATCATGCATACAGAGAATTAGAGGAGTTCACAATCAGTAGCCATATAAGTTTCTTACAGCTTCTGTAACAAATTACCGTGAACTGGGTGACTTAAACAACTGAAATTTATTTCCTCATAGTTTAGGACACGAAGATTCTGAAATCAATATGTCAGCAGAGTTAGTTGCATCTGAGGACTCTGACAGAGAAATTATTCCATGTCTTCCCCCTAGCTACTGGTGGTGTTGGCAATCTTAATCATTCCTTTGCTTTGCAGACACATCACTCCAATCCCTGCCTCTGTTGTCACATTGCCTTCTCTCTCTGTGTGTGTCTCTGTGCTCTCTCCTTTTCTTATAAAGAAACCAGTCATTGGATTTAGGGCCCACTCTAATGCAGTATGATCTCATTCTGATATTTACCTAATTACATCTGCAGAGACCCTATTTCCAAATAAGATCACATGAGGCTCCAGGTGGATGTGAATTTTGAGGGGACACTATTCAACTCATATAGTAGCTTTTTGCATGGAGACAAATGCTGAGGTGATATGGATAGAGAAATGCCAGCATCTGCTACAAAAGTTATGAAAGAATAGTATGAGAAAAATTTCAAGGTCTTGAAAACATAAGTCTCCAAATTTAAAGAACTCACTAAGTACACATAACAATAGAGGTTGATAGACCTACGTTGAGGTATACCATCATAAAAATTCAGAAGACCAGGGATAATGAGAAGAGCTTACAATTCTCCAGAGTGAATGAGGGGATACATCACACACACACACACACACACACACACACACACACGAATCAGAATGACATAAGGGTTCTCAATAACAACATTAAAAGCTGAGAGAAAATAAAATAATAGTTTCAAAACTCTGGGGGGAATTATTTTCAACCTAGAATTTTATACCTTTCAAACTATCAAGCAAGTATGGGAATAGGGAAAAAAAGACATTTTTCAGACTTTCATATTTCAAGATAATTACCTTCAATGCACATTTGTTCCAGCAAAATGTAAGAATGAACTAAGAGAGAAAAATAAAATCCAGACAGAAGGGGCTCCAACCCATGTTAAGGAAATTCCTACAATGGTGGCTAAGAAAAACCCTGGGATCCAAGTTGTGCTAGAGAAATGGTGGTCCAAAGGGGAGCAGGAGAGTGGGCTCAAGGAGAAATGTCTTCAAGAAAATATTGAAACCAAGAGATTACAAGTTCAACATTGGAAAAAATCATATTGAAAAGTACTTTGAAGAGTTGTTAGAAGGCATGGAAAGAGTTCATTGATTTACATAGAACTGAGCAATAAAAAATGGGGTCAGTTTTAAATCCAGACGAAACCAAAGTTGTATAAGAAATTAAATGTAATGATGGTACATCATTTGACTGAGCAGCAAGAAATATTTACATAGTCATAATAATAAAAGCACCAATGTATAGTTAATCAAAAATTGAGATATAATTATATGTAAAAGGATAGAGGCAAGGGAAATGAAATATAATAGAACTAAAATCTTCCTCTAAAAAGGAATTCAGTAGATAATGTCTAAATTTGAGAATTTGAGAAAAAGTAGTTTAGGCATTTGAAAAAGAAATACAGGGTAATAACCAGAGGATATAGCTAAAAGGTTTAAAGTCATTGCCCCTGGGAAAGCAAGAGATAATAAATGAATGTGTCTTGGAGTTGTTGAGTGTATCTTGCTGATTTGGGGTTTCTGGTTCTGTTCTTTGAGTCCCAGGTTTCTCCAGTTCTTCTTCCAATTCTGTGAATTGCCTCAGTTTCCTCTCCTGCCATATGACCCCCCAAATAGCCTCTTTTACTTAATTCACTTTGAATAGAAATTCTGCTACAACTTAAAGAGTCCAGGCTATTACTGTACAATGGTATATGTGAATCCCATTAATGTTTCTATCCTGATGATTCCCCTTAAAAACAGAAATTATCAACGTCCAGTGGACAGTTTGTTGTATATATAGTGTAGACCAAGATCCCTATCATTGCACGAGGTTAGCTATATTCCAGAATACTCCCGGGCATGCCTCCCACCATCAGTCTCATGTTACACTCTAGTCGCACCAAACGTCTATTCAATTCCTCTCCTCTGCTCTCATCCCCACCCTCAGTCCCCATGGTATCCTCCCCGCACCATGCTTTTTATAACCCCTGTCTTTTTTACATCTGGGTAATTCTTACTTATTCTTGCAGAATCAGTTAAATTGTCCCCTCCCTCAGCCTTCTCTGATTTACTAAGTCGGCCTTAATAGTACTCAACTGCACAGCTCAGTGTTAGCACTTAAAACATTGCCTTGTAATTCTCATTCTACTTCTGTATCTTCCTTTAGATGAGATGCTCCTTAAAGACTAGAAATGTGCATCAATCGTCTTTGTACCCCCACCACTCATAGTAATTGCTCAATAAATGTGTCTTGAACGACCAACTTGTGTCTACATGCAGCAAAGATAAACATGATTATCTTGATATTTCAGTTATCTATTGCTGCAAAAGAAACCATCCTTAAATACAGTGGCTTAACACAGTGTGATGGTTAATTTTAGGTGTCAACTTGACTGAATTAAAGGATACATAGATAGTTAGTGAAGCATTATTTCTGGGTGTGTCTGTGAGGGTGTTTCCAGAAGAGATTGGCATTTGAATCAGTGGACTAAGTAAGGAAGACCCATCCTCAATGTGGGGACCATTCAATTGGCTGAGGGCTTGAATAGAACAAAAAAACAGAGGAAAGGTGAGGTTGCTCTCTCTCCTGCACCTAGGACACACTTATTCTTTTTCCTTTGGATAGTAGAACTTCAGGTTCTCTGGTCTTTGGACTCCGGGACTTGCACCAGTGGCCTCCAGGGTTCTCGGGTGTTTGGCCTCAGACTGAGAAGTTACACTGTTGGTTTCCCTGGTTCAGTGGCCTTGGCACTTGGACTGAGCCACACTACAGGCCTCCCTGGTTCTTCAGCTTGCAGACAGCATACTGTGGAACTTCTCAGCCTCCATCATCATGTGAGTCAATATCCCTAATAAATCGCCTCTCATATATCGATTTATCTCCTATTGGTTCTGTCTCTCTGGAGAATCCTGACTAATACAAACAGTAACCACTTATTTCCTTATGATTCTGAAATTTGGGTATGGCAAGTGGATACAACTTGTTACTACTTTACGTGATGTTAGTTGAGGTCACACATGTGGCTTCATTGAGCTGAGAATTCAGCAAGAGCTGGAATATTTAAGATAGTTTCATTCATGTGTCTGGTGCCTCCTCTGGGATGGCAGGAATGGTGAGGGCTGGCTGGACCACTCTCTCTGTCCATGCAGTCTCTCATCACTTAGTAGTATTGCCTGAGTTCCTTTACATAGGAACTAGATCCAAAGAGGACAAAAACAAAAGCTGCTAAGGTTCTTAAGGCCTCATTTCAGAACTTACGGTGTCACTTTTGTCATACTCAATTGATCAAAACAACTCACAGAGCCAGCCCAGATTCAAGGGAGGGGCAATGGTTTCCACCTCTTGGTGGGAGTAGTGACGTGTGCATTCAAGGATGGGAGAAATTTTTGATGTCCATCTTGACAAGTAATTTACTTTGATAATTCATTTGTTATGTGGAGCTAACCAGATCATTTTATTCTTACATTTTTGAACTAAAATATTCACTTTTGTGGATTAGATCATCATTAGATGAGTTAAGAAGTTTGATTGGGGAGGAGCACCTTGTTTTGCATAAGTTTCTTTTAAATTTTAAAGATAAAAGTGAATCAATCAATCCATCATGCTATTTGAATAGCCATGCTCAGACATGGTGCTGATGTACTTTTCTACAAATTATAAGGAGATAGGCTGCTTTTGTAGAAAGCTAATGAAGAAAGAAGGGACTAATGTGGCTCTATGATAGCAGAAACTTTTCATGAAAAATTGCCTAGATAAAATTTCTGAAAATATTAACTGTCTCCCACCAAAATTTGAAATAATGTCCATGTTTAAAATAATCTATTCTATGTAGCCATTCTGTCTTGGGATATACTTTTGCACATTAATGTTTTAGAAAATATGGAACTTTAACAGAATACTAAATGAATATACCTGCATTTTAGATGCATCCATTATACTAATTAAAATTTAGTATGGCCACAGCTTTTTAATTACTTTCCATCATTGCTGCAGTCAATGAAGCTAGCTTTATTGCCCACAATAACGCTTTGCATGTAATAAATCTTCATAAAACCTGAAAAGATTTTCCAGTTCTGAAATTCCAGTGACAGGCTTTTCTGCCTAGCTTCGCTTAGAGCAGAATGAATAAATGAGCCTTATTTGCTTATTGCCTGATAGTCTTATTCAAACAATGCAAATAAAATAAGACTAAATAGAATGTATGTCTTTTTCTGTCTTTATATGAATATCCTTTTCTTGTATTTCAGTGTATGTTTAATTCTTTGTTAATAGCATTTAACCACTTGGACAGAAGAGTCAAGGCATTGATTGAGACTCAAGAGAATTAGAGAAAAAGTATGAAATCTTGGGTTCTAGTTTTGATTTTGCCACTTTCTAGATGTTCTTACACCTTAGGCAAGACCCTTCAACTCCCTGAACCTTACCTTCTTCAGTTGTATAAAAGGGATGAGCTCAGCTTTCTTCACAGATGAGGAAGACAATGAAAGGGCTTTGCAAACTAAATCTCTAAGCAGATGGGAGGAAAAGAATTGATGAAACAATAAATGAGGCAGTACAAACCATAAAGAATCAAAGGTTTGCTTACACATTCATTCATTTACTCATTTACTATGTATCGAGTGTCTTGTACTAGGCACTGTGCTCTGGGCTGCAGATTAGTGATGAAAAAGATAGATGAGTCCAGCCCCCGCCCCCCATCTTGCAAGACTGATGGAGATATAAATCAAACAAGACAACAGCTAATTTCTCTATAATAAGTGCTATAGAAGAAAGGAACGGGACACTGCAAGAGAAAGAAACAGAGAGAGCAGATGTTGTAAACCTTCCTTGTATGGGAAACTAAGCCTGGAGTATGGGATGGAGTCAGACCGGCAGGTAATTTCTCTATAATAAGTGCTATAGAAGAAAGGAACGGGACACTGCAAGAGAAAGAAACAGGGAGAGTAGATGTTGTAAACCTTCCTTGTATGGGAAACTAAGCCTGGAGTATGGGATGGAGTCAGACCTGCAGATAAAGGGATACACAGGAAGGTCTGAAGCTAAAAGCATCTCAAGGAAGGCAAGTGTGGCAAGAGCATCACATGGAAGAGAGAAAGCATGCACAAGAGGCAAGAAACAAGTCAGCTATGAAAGGGGTTTGGCTTTGATTCTAATTGCCATGGAAAATGACTGAAGGCTTTGGGCAGGAGAGTGATGGGATCTGATATTATGCTTTAGAAAGGTCACTTTTGCTCTTGGGTTGTGAGGGTCAAGTATGGAAAGAGGAAGCTACTGGAGAGGACCAAGAAAGTGATGATGATGGCTTAGATTAAGGGACTAGCAGTAGAAATATTGGAAATTAGATAGATTCAAGATATATTTTGGAGGTGGAACTGAAGGGATTTGCTGATAGAAAGATTATAGCTGGGAAGGAAAAAGAGAGACTCCAAGATTTCTGGCTTGAACAACTAGGAGGGTGTTCTGCTATTACTAGAAATGGGGAATCTGAAACAAGTTTGTAAGGGAAATAAAAATATCCCATTGTGGTATGTTGAATTTGACATCCAAATGGAGCTGTCAAGAAAGCAGCTGGCCAGAAAATCAAGGTACAGGCTAGAAAAATCTAAAAGTCATGAGAATGCAGATTCATGCTTCCAAATGGCCACTGGAGTGGATTGGGTGAAAAGCCGCCAACCCGTGCCATTGCTGTACTGCCAAGTTGAGTCGAGTCATGCCATGCCTGTGATCAGCTAAGTAGTTTTCTTTTCAGGCTGGGATCAAGCCTTTTCCATTTCCTCTGATAGATCTCTATCCAAGTTGCCAGCTCTATCCGTACACCATTGACCTAAGGGTAGGTCATAGTTTTCAGATAGATGCAGCATTGCCCTGTTTATATAGAAAGAAAATGATGGAGCTTCTTCTTTTCCTCCTTTCTTTCTTTTTCAGAACCCAAGGACACTGTGTTAAGAAATGGTAAAAATGGTGGCTACTTACAGAAGTCAAGGGTAAGCTCTACTGGACACTCGGCTTACAGGCAGAGGCTTGCAATGTAGACTTCAAATGTATTTCACCTGTTTGGCCTGTTGAGTCTACATATTGAGATGGTAAATAATTACAAATTTCTACATTTCTCTATCTATAGGTACCACCTGTCTGCATTCCTTTTTCTAACCTTATTTTATGAGTGACTCAAAGGAAATTGGTTTGAATTGGAAATTGATCTGAATTGTTTCCAGGTAACATTGGTACTTTCCTTTATCTGATACTGCTGAGGACGTAAATGACCGAGCATTGTCTTTGAAAGAACTCCTGTAGGAGCCAGTCTGGGTTTGAATCTAAGCTCCAGCACTTAAAAGTTCTGTGGTTTTGAGCT
>NW_007731261.1:12950-13512 GCF_000696425.1 Galeopterus variegatus | reverse complement strand
ACCTATGCTGATTAGTCTTGGGACTGCATATCCCAGAGTATTAGGAGCTCTGGTGAGAAATACAAAATCATCAGGTTAACAGCCATCACTGGATAATGTGAAAGTGGGTTGCTATGGTGATGGGAGTGATGCTGACCTGAGAGGGCATAGTGAAAGAGGTTGTGATATTCAGAGGAATCAAATTTGTATAAAGATTTGAAAAAGCTTCCTCCAATGAACTGAGCTTGAGGCATGTCTACTCCCAAGAAGGCACTTGGCATTTTGAAGTCAGTATTGTTCCTTAGTATCTTAAAGTTGGATTGGTGTCCAAGTTTACCATGTTACCCTGGTGACCACAGACAGGCCACACCCACGGGAGATGCAGAGGGGGTTGGAAGGAAGGAGAAAGAGAAGAGTTACAAATATTAGTAAGCTATAGAAAGAAATGGCAGACAAAGAACTCCTTGTGAACTGTAGCATATTGCATTTAGAGACATTCAAACCCTGCTATAAGATTGTTTGGATTTTTTTTTTTTTTTCCTTTTTGTCTTTTTTTTACTGACCGGTAACGGGATCGCAACCC
>NW_007731261.1:5798-12780 GCF_000696425.1 Galeopterus variegatus | reverse complement strand
TCCGTGCTGCGCCCGCACCGCGCTCAGCCAGTGAGCGGGAACCGGTCTCCACATGGGATCCGAACCCTTGGCGGGAGCTCCGCTGCGCTCCCAAGCGGCGCACTCTCCAGTGCGCCACTGGGCCAGCCCAAGATTGTTTGGATTTTTAATCATGCCTTAGTTTGTTTAATGAATTTCCATTCATAATGCTCTTATATTCACATGAGATCCTCAGCCACTTTACAGATTTTTAATGAGCACCTATTCCATACCCGACTCTTTGCCTCACCACAGCTCTGTTTGGTATCCAGGGCAGGTTGGGGAAACTGAGTCTCAGGGAGGTGACCTGATTTGCTTCTCAGTGTCAGGCCTGTTCAGATCTACTTTTTTTGTTTTTACCTTCAGTGCTATTTCTAAATCCTTCGGGATTAGGAGAAATGTAATACAGTAGGCTCTTGAAATACAAAGTTATCATTTGTGTTTTTGATTATTCATGAACAACCTGCAGCTCCATGACTTGTAGTGTGTGCATATATATTTTAGTTTTGCTCAAGCATGGATCTGAATTTCTGCAAGGATGCTGTGTGGGAGTGTGTGCTGCACATCTGCTGTTTTTGCCTGCCTGGCACCAATTCTTCACTCTTCAGTAACGACTCCTGGGTTTGCTTTGGGGAACTGTGCCTTAACCCATAAGATACTGTCTTGGTAGTGGGAGTGTACTGAGAAGAGTGTGGCCAGGTGTCCCAAGTTCAGTCAATTAAACACTCTCTCTAAGGAATTTGAATCTTGAAATAAGAGATACAAGAACTAAAACAGTTGGGGAAGATCTAACCCTGCCATGATACCCTGAAAATACTGTCCATTCATTCCCATCACTTAGAGCAGAAGTTGTCTAGCTTTTTCTGTAAAAGGCCAGAGAGTAAATGTTTTAGTCTTTGTGGGCCATAAGATTCATGTTTCAACTTCTTGACTCTGGTATTGTGAAGGGAAAGCAGCCATAGACAATCTGCAAACAACTAGGTATGCCTATGTTCCAAGAAAACTTTCTTTATAGTAAATAAATAAATATAGATAGCAGGCTAGATTTACCCTTGGTTCATAATTTCTAAACCTAGAGCCTCAGAGCAGCAGCTCTGGTTTCTACTCTTTCCTAAATGTGGTTTTTCAACTTTTCCTTTTTATTCTGTGAGTTCTCCACTTACACTTCTAAGCAAATTCCTTTTTCTGCTTAATATTGTCAGAATTAGTTTCTGTTGCTTGCCATCAAAGAACTCCAACTGATGTAGCATGAAGTCTCTTGCCTAATGAGTGAATCTAGCTGAGTGCCTGACATCCACAGACCCATGAAGCTTCTTCCTCTTCCTGCCTCGTACTAACACATGGGATAAAGATAAAACCGTGTCTTAGAAAAAAAGGTCTAGGTTTGGTAACATAAGCAAAGAGGAAGTGAAGAATCCACAGAAAATAAGATTGTGCTTAGACAGATGTTTAGGATAAATTTAAGAATAGTGTGTTGAATTTGGCAGTGGCTCAATTCTATGATTTAAATTAGCACTTTATAATAAAATTAGAAATGGTGGCTTTATAACATTGTTTTAGTAAGGGTTCCAGAGAGATTTTTTTAAATGATCAAGAAAAAAATTTAAATTTTTTTTTAAAGTTAAAATGTTTTTTAAAATGTCAAAATGAGGTCTACTTGTGATATATGTTAATACTGAGAAACCTGAGCTTTCATGTTGGAAGATCCTCAGTCTGTAACAACCTTTTCCTGTTATACACAATGGAATACTACTCAGTCATAAAAAAAGTGAAATTCTGCCATTTGCAGCAGTATGGATGAACTTGGAAAATATTATGTTAAGCGAAATAAGCCACGCAGAGAGAGAGAGCAATACCACATGTCCTGACTCATAAGTGGGTGCTAAGAAAGATGAATACTACTCAGTCATAAAAAAAGTGAAATTCTGCCATTTGCAGCAGTATGGATGAACTTGGAAAATATTATGTTAAGCAAAATAAGCCACGCAGAGAGAGAGAGCAATACCACATGTCCTGACTCATAAGTAGGTGGAGGGAGGGAGGGAGGGAGGGAGGGAGGAAGAAAAAAAGAAAAGAAAGAACAATCATAATAATACATTGAACTTTCAAAAGTAGAGAACAAAACTGATTTCTAGAGCCAGGAAAGGGAAAAGAGCAGAGGAGATACCAAGAAATGGGTTAATGGACACAAAACAACTATTTACCAAAAATAAGTTCTATTGGTGGACAGTCCAGCTAGATATCTATAATTAACAATAATTTACTGCATGTTATCAAATGACTAAAAGAGAGGAGATCAGGTATCCCCAACACAAAGTAATGATTATGTTTTATAATAATGATATGCTAATTATCTGACTTGATCATCACACATTATACACAGGTTTTGATAATCAACTCTGTACCCAACGAATATGTATAATCAATTATGTTTCAATAAAGAATTAAAAATTTTTTAAAAGAGAAAAATAGTTGCAGAACAGAAATTCAAACCAATCTCCAGCTTGTCCCAAAGCCTATGTTTTTGCTGCCTACCAACTCCAAGACCCTATTTTCTTCAATGCTATGCTCAACTTACTGAGCATTTTCTATACCTTCACCCTATGCCTATAATCAGAAATGAGTTGAATATGCTTGCTCAATGAAATGCATCTTATTTCTGCCAAGTAGCTCAATCCAACAAGATTCCCTATAGCCAAATTAACCAGTATTTGGAATGGAAATCAGAAAACAAACCCCAGTGCACTGGATTGAAAATTACAACCTAGCTGGGCTAGTGGTTGGAAAAATAATGTGAGACACATAGATAATAAACAGTAGATTTTCGATGGAAAAGCATGGCATTAAATAATTGAAGTCAGTGAGAGTGGTTGTGGGGCCAAGTCTACACAGCTATTTATGAAACTGAGAAATGGAATATTGATGTTTCATATCAGTACTGAGAGCTTTCTGGTTAATTACATTCCTAGGTGAAGTCAGAGAAAAATATGATAGCTACATATTTCAGAGAACAAAATAAATTTTAGTCATTCACTGGGAAATTGGTTAACTCTCTAGTTCACCTGCTTTCTGTAAAATCTGGAAGAGCATTCTGGTGACTAAAAAACACTGAAATTTGTGGTGCTGATATGTCCTACTTTTATTACAAAATAATTGAGCACTTGCTATGTGCCAGGCAAAGATCTTCTCAGTGCTCATAGTTGGATTAACAAACATTGAGACAACTAGATCCAGCATATAAAAACTACTAGTTTAAGATCCTTGTGACTCAAAGGACATCATTAAAAAAAGATCTCATCCTTTCTCCATTAGTCACTATCATACAATTATATATTTTTTTACTTACTTGCCTACTGTCTCCCAAAGTAAAATATAATTTCCAGTGAAGCAAAGATTTTTGCTACTTGCTCTGTTTCCAGTACCCAGAACAGTGCTGGCATGGAATAGGCATCAGTGCCAAGAGGAAGAAAGACAACAGAGGAAGAAGTGAGATTTGTCCAGGGTGGGCTGGGGAGGCCAGCAGAGGGGCAAGTGCTTCAAGCAGAGACTTGCAAGGTACACAAGAGTTTGTGGAGGAGTCAGGTAAGAGCATAGCGGGCAAAGGGAAAGGTAGAAACAGATGGAGGGATGCATGAAAATACGTGTATTTAGGCAGCGATGCAGCATGAGTGAGGGGAGGGGAGTGACTGTAAACATTATGTAGCACAGCAAGGTGATGCCATATATAATTCACAGCTGTGACACAGTGTGTCAGCTCTCATTCATCTGTTCCCACCTGACTGGAACCCACCTACTTCCTCCACTCCCACCTTGTTTTCCAAAGGCTTTTCACCAGACAACCTCAGCACTTTTGGCTGAGTTTTAGCATGTCAACGACGACTGTGATTCTCTTCTTTTTCCTTCAAATTTGGCTACATTAACTTGCTCCACGCATCATATGGTTATTTCAAACCAATTTTTCGTTGACTCTCCCAGTCCCAGAGCTGAGATAAATTACCTTTGATGGTGAAGGTTTTATTAACCTAAGATAATTATCCAGTGTTTGAATAGATATGGAGAAGCATACATAGTCTCCAAATATGTCAAGATCCATAATGTGTCACTTTTTGACTTGTACTCTTTTCCTTTTTTGCTCTTTTTAACTAGCACTGCTTTTCAAATGAGTGCCAAGCTGTTCATAGTTAAAACTCTTAGTTGCAATTAACAGAAAACAACAAAAGCTCAAATTATAAGAAGGGGAATTACTGAAAGAACATTGTGTTATCCACGGAACCCCAAAGCAGCTGGGCTTCTCAAATGACTTGAAACAGAAATTTGAAACTCAGGCAGTTTTTAATCTCTCAGTCTCTGTTTCTCTCTGTCTCTGTCTCCCCACCCTCTGGCCCTCCCTAAATCTCTCCCACTGGCTCTGTCTGCTCTCCCTCTGTTTCTTTCTCTGCCCCCCCCCGTACCCCCACTTCCCCTTATCTGTCAGTTGCTCCCTGGCTGGCCTCTCTCTTTCTCTCACTCCCTTTATCATCCTCTTCTCTCATTATTCTCCCTTCACCTGGCTTTATTTGCTTTTGCATATTCATGGGGAAGCCTTCTCACAACTCTCCAAATCATTTCCTCCATATAAGAGGCCAGCTCAGATGACTGGCTAATTCCCTAAATTTCTCAGATTTCAGAATCCATAGAGAGAGGATCTGATTGGTTTAGCTTGAGCTAGGCATCATCCCTGGTCCAATCGAGTGTGAACAGAGAAACAGAGTCATGTGGTACATATATGCCTAAAGGGGAAGAGCGGCAGCCCCGTGGGGTATGGGGAGGAGGATTTCTCAGAGAAGGCATATCTCTGTGACTTGAACACAAGCTAAAAGTGTCTGCTTCCTCCAAACACAGAGTCTAGATGAATGTTAATGGGTGAATTAATATTCTTAAATGAATGCTAGTTGATCAAGAAAGCTTAATGAGAGATATCATACAGAAACTCAGCATTTCATATAGAATGACTCTTCCTTGGAAAAGCTGATCAGACTTTTGGAAAGTCAGGCCATTTCGTGGATTTGTAGTGTCCAGGTTCCTAGGTCAACAGTCTCTTGACATTACCAAAGACCAGAGAAGCAGAATCGTGCAACCTGATGTCATTTCAGGGGAAACGAAGATACTCATTTAGCTGACAGGCAGATGTTGGTGCATGGCAGTATATCTTTCCTGTCTTCTTTGCAAAGTGGTTTATTTTCTGTCCTTGGCTTGCTCATCTATAAATTGAGAGGATTACTTATTTGTAACAAATGAGTCCTGTGGGATTCCTCTTCTAGGGGATCCCTGACCTGTGTGGGTCCGAGTGCTTGCTACTGTAGGATCACCAATCACATCTGCCAGACAGAACATAGAGAAAAGGCTTTTTATTTCAGAGGACAGAGGATAAAGTCCCAGCTGCCTCCCAGATCAACTAAGTGCTGGAGTTTATATAGGTAAATGTATGGGGGAGACAGGATGTCTTCAAGTGTGATGGACAGCTGCTTCCTGCTTTGAGACATATAGAGGTATCAGGATTTATCAGGTGAGACAGGATCTCTGCTTTAATGTATCTTAGTTAATCATTAAAGGCTAGCTATAAAGGGGAAACAAAGTGAGTTCTATAGTGTATATATGAGTGGGGGGGTCTGTGTTTACAATATGGCAATCTGAGTTCCCTTGAGCTCTGACGTGCTGTGATTCCCAGTGGAGGCAAAAGAGGCCCCTCAAGTTCTGGGCTGCATTGGGATGGAGCTGCCTGTCTAATCACAACTCACATAAAATATGTGCTGGCAGGGCCGTCCGAATACTCAAAACCATTCCAGCTGAACTCACGATCCTATTTTTATTTTCTAGGTAGTCTGAAATTAGATTTGCTGACTTTGCAGCTCCTGTCAGATGCCCGTTTCTCTAAGGAGAGATTTTTCAGACTTTGAGCAAAAGACTTTCAGCTCTCAGGGACTGTGGTTGCCATTTTCGTCTCTCAAGGCAGAACTCTGAACAGCACATGGGTCTCTGAGCAGGGGCTCCCAGGGCCTCTTCTCTAGCTGTTAACTGTGGAGGGGCTGCACCAAAGCATACAGCATGCTTCTTTAAGAGGCTGTCAGTATAAGAATGCTAAAGTTGTAGACAAATGCGGTGAGCTGTCATCCAGTGAGATGAGGGGGAGATTGTGTGAAAATGGTTTTACCTGGAAATGACCAAACCATTTAAGTGGTGTTGTGATTATGCTCAGATTCATCTGGACATTTGGTGGAGAGTCTAAAAATAAAGACGGTATATTAGTCCGTTTCTGTTGCTTATAACAGAATACCTGAAACTGGGTAATTCATAAAGAAACAATATTTATTGCTTATGGTCAGAGGCTAGGAAGTCCAAAGTCCACAGAACACAGCTAGTAAGGGCCTTCTTCTGTGGTGACTTCAGTGACACAGGATGTCATTTGGTGAAATGGCAGAAGCAAACAGAGAGCTAATTCCTCACTCCTTCCCCTTTTAAAGTCCTCAGAACCACACCCATGACCAGCATTAAATCATCAATGGATTAATCCATTTACTAAGGCATGATCCTCATAATTCAATCACCTCTTCAGTGCCCCACTTTCAACTCCCGTAATAGGATTTCCCATCCTCTTGACACTGTTACAGTGGGGACCAAGCCTCAATGAGTTTGGGGGACATCCAATCTACAGCAGATGGAAAAAGAATGGAGATGCTTTCAGAGAGAAAACATCTTTACTTCTTTCCCTCCTTTGCAATGGTTTCTTTATTCATTCAACAAGCATTCATTGAGTATCTGTATGTTCTAAGCCTTCTGTTAGATGGTGGGGAAGCAGGAATGTAGACTCTTGACTTATCCTCCAGAAAGGGAAGACAGGCAGGTAAACACACGAACATTAGTCTGGGGGGGGGGGGGGGGGGGCAGGAACGTCTGTCTTCCCCCTTGGTTTTTTTTTTTTTTTTTT
>NW_007731261.1:0-4853 GCF_000696425.1 Galeopterus variegatus | reverse complement strand
GGGGGGGGGGGGGGGGGGGGGGGGGGGGGTCAGGAACGTCTGTCTTCTCCCTTGGCTTTTTTTTTTTTTTTTTTTCACTTTTTGTTTCCATTTACCCCTGCTCTTGGAGCCCAAATGGGACCTGTATGGGATGGTGATAGTGGTGGCAGAGTACCGATGGGCATTTCTGGATTTAGGATTCAGGCAAGTATTTAAGCTGAACTAAGAAGATGGTAGGATTTTCATAAATAAAAAGGAAGGTAGCATTCCAAATAGAAGAATCAGAGGACTCAAAAGTATAGGGTGCCAAGACACATGGAGAGCCCCGGAGGATGAAAAGCCATGTGAAGAGAGAAAGGCCAAGGAGCCCCAAGACGCCAGACATGGGAGTGAAGAAGTTGTTCTAGAAATGGATCCCCCAGCCCCAGCCACTTGACAGACACCCAGCTGCTGAGTTCTTCCCTAAGTCCTGACCCACAAAGTTGTGAGCAAAATAAAAAGGTTGTTTTAAGTTTGAAAAAATATATAGACTGTGTTGGAGGGAGCAAATGGATGGGCAAGAATCATTCATGATGAGACTCTGTATTCTCTTTCTTGAGATTACCTTTCACTTGAACACAAATGCTTGAGCACTTGTCTGTTTGTTTACCATAAATTGATGTTAAAATGTAAACACTACAGTATACACAAAAATATGCCACCCCAATCCCATTGCATCAGTCAGGGTTCCCCATTGTAAATAACATAAAGCAATTTTAGCTAATTTAAGCAGAATTAGAATTTATTCGATGATGTTGAACAGCTCAGAACCAGGCATGGATGCTAGCACTCAGGAACGATGCTCAAAATCAGGCGGCAGAGCAGATCCCATGAAGGTGCTGCAGTTGCCCCTACTAGACACAAACACTGGAGCTTGTCTCATGGACATCTCAGAGCTTGTACCATTGGACATTGCCTCTAGCTCTGTCACTGAGGCCTTCAGAAAGTGGCAACAGCTACTGTAGCTATACCACCTTCCCAGGAAGGTGTCAGAGCAGTTCTTCTTAGTATTAATATTTTTAAATTTGAGTCTGGGATAGGACATGTGCTTGGTGGAGTCTAAGTCACGTGCCTGTGCCCCAGACACGGGGAAGGCTAGGAAAGCCAGTATCTGGTGTTTTCAGTCATCTTTGGAAAAAAACTCTACCATGAGATGGGTGATGCCCCTAGTTACAAGAATGGATTTTAGGTGCCGCGAGCAGCCAAAATACAACAACAACAACAACAGCAACAACAGAGAGAGAAAGAAAATATAAATGTCAATACATCCACCTTTCAGGAGTAATGACTGTTAATCTATCTATTCCTCCAGATTTTCTTTTCTGTGTGTGTGTATATATATATAATTTTTAAAAAATAACACAAATTGGATCAAACCTAGGAAGTCACAAACTTGTCATGCATAAAGCCCATAAATTGGTTCACCCCCACAAACATGTTGTGCTTGGCTCACATAATTCTTTTGTTTCTTTATTCATCTTAAAGAATTTAGTGGAACATTTTTTTAGATGTAATACTTTTATATAAAGACTCAAATTTCCTTGTGGCAGCAAGGCTTGCATTCTGACCTGGCAACAACTAACTGGAAGTGAATAAGTGAGCATTGAGCTCTCCGTGCTCCTCACCCCACACTGTCACAATCCATTCAGGCGACTTCACTCACTCACATTAACTGCCTTTGAGCTGAGACTCCTGTGTTACTCATTCCATTTTTCTACTTGGTGTTTTTAGTTAATAGTGCATGTTTTCTCTTTCCATGTCGGTACATATTTAAGCTACTTAACTGTATTTGGTGGCTGCATCTTATTAATTAATCTAAGTTTTTGTCCTCTTTAGAGGTAGCACACTTAGGCCTGAGTGTCTGGAGACCATGGATCTAGGCTAGGCTTTTCCACACAGGCCTCTCTGATCTTGAACAAAGCACTTTGCCTCTTTGGGCCTTAATTTTCCCTTCTGCAAAATGATGTGTTAGAATTAGGTGATAGCTAGGATCTTTTCCAGTTTGATCAGTTCATAATTTAGATTCATGCCTGCAATGAGCAGTTTTTCTGGTCCCTGAGACCTTCACAGGGAATTTACTAGAGAATCGCTTAAATTAATCATGCTATAGCCACATAATTGGAAATTAGTCAGTCATTAAAAATGATATTGTATAAAATATTTGTTGAGAAAGGAGGTTATCATATGTTTGAGGTTATTTTTAAACTTTTAAGTTTGAAGTGATTGTAGATTCAGATGTAGTTGTAAGAAATAACACACTTTTTCTAGTTTTTCCTAATGGTAACATCTTGCACAGCTAAAACGCAGTAGTGGAACCAGGAAATTGACAGTGATACAACATTCGGATTTTACCATTTTTACATGCACTTATTGGTATGTGTGCATTGAGTTCACCACCATGACAGTCAAGACACAGAACAGTTTCATCACAAGGTGTTCATAATATTTTAAGTACAAAAATGAAGTAAGAAAGTAGCATAATAGGTATTTTATAAAACAGATTGGACATGTAAATGCCAAGAAATTAAGCACGATTAACTCTGAGTAATGGAATGGTAGGTAGCTGATTTAAACTTTCCTGTTTGTTCTTGTCTGTGTGTTCTCAGTTTTCTCCAGTGAATATGTGTATGTGTTGAATTTTCAGTCAGAAAATCACACCTATTTTTCAAAGAGATGGAGGCATTACTGTAGGAACATTACTTTTCAAAGTGTATGCATCAACATATATTTTGCTATCACTTTATGAGTTTATTTAAATCCATTTTCCACAAGGAAATAAAAAAAGGATTTATTGTGACTTTCTACCACACTTCAGAATTCTCCGAAGCCATTGGCCTTATAGTATCTTGAATGCTATTCTTCCAAGAAATGCAGGTTTTCCTCAGGGATGCACAGGGCCTGCTAACTCATACCTGAAATGTGTCTTTCTGGATATCCTAGGTTTTTCAAAGGCCCATAAGGAAACAAAGAAGAGCTGGGCTGAGTCTCCTATCAGGCCCACTGGACGTCTTTGAAAGGGCCAGTGCCCCTAACTGTTTGGCCTGGTTGTCATGGGGGACAGCCATACCCTCTTGCGCTTTTACCTTATAGCTTCTTTCTAGCTGGGCTGAGTCTCCTATCAGGCCCACTGGACGTCTTTGAAAGGGCCAGTGCCCCTAACTATTTGGCCTGGTTGTCATGGGGGACAGCCATACCCTCTTGCGCTTTTACCTTATAGCTTCTTTCGAGTCTGAGTGCTGTGCAGCTCACTCTTTGGGTCTACTCCACCTATTACCCCAAGTGACTGTATCTTAAGGAGATGCCTAGGCTGCCTTAAAGGCCCTTTGGAGAGCAGCTACTGCCGGATCTTTGCCCTATTTTTCCTCTAAAGTGTGGTCCTGATTGCAAACGGCTTCTTCAGTCAGGGAGAGGAAGCTGGCCAGAATGGAAGAAGCTCCTGGAGTCAGGAGACCTGGTCTCAAGTCCTTGCACTGGCAGTGTAACCCTCGCCATGTCATTTAGCCCATCCTGCCTTCATCACTTTCTCCACCTGGGAACTAGGGGTCAGCCCATCTCCTGAGCTGTGCTTTAGCATTGACGGACTTGGACTTTAAAGAGACCTGAGTTTAAATCTTAACTCCCATACCCATGTGACTTTGAGCAGACTACTCAACCTATTTGTGTTTCAGGTTTTTAAGCTGTAAAATAAAATTCATGATGCTAAGCACAGCATTGTTATAAAGGAAAATTCCATCTAAACAAAAATATTTGGCAACTACTATTTCAAGTTAAAATAGTTGCATGGATTTTTCATCCAATTTGGATCTTAAGTTAGTTGGATGGTCTGGTTTAAAATTTAAGCTATATAGAATATACGGAATTAATCTTGGGAAGTACTGAGGAGCAACTCAGAGAGAAAAGTCATCATCTTCATCATCCCAAGCATCTGAAATTGAGAAACAAGCGGTGCATGCTCCTGCTGAGCTTAAGGACATGCCCTGTGAATTAAGATGTGGAAAGAGAAAACAACAAGAACGACAACCCAATGGTGTAGTATTAAACACAAGCCCCCCAAGTCAAATTCTCCAGGGGCAACTCTGCTAAGAGCAGACATTGATTTGTGCTTCCATAGCCTTGTGTATAGGCACCTCCACATGGCATACGCCTGGGTAAGAAGTGACAATGAGGGCAAATGCTTACTGAGCATTTACTGTGCTCCAGACACTGTACTAAGTTCTTTACATGTAATATCTTTCACTCTTCACCACGCCAAAAGGTGGTTATTGTCATTAACCATACTGTACAGAATAGGAAGTAGCAGACAGAACTTATTTATTTAACTCTGGGGAGAGCCGATAGTAAGTTAAATAAGTCCCTTAAAACAGTTAATTGTACAAGTCACATAACAAAGTGCATGGAAACTAGCAGTGATTATACTGAAGCTGGTTGGTAGTAACATATTCTAATACCACATGAGAAATAAAACAAGAGCTCTCTGGGCAAAGGGCTAGGTTAGTCTTTTGATTTTGTGCAGATTCAGGGAAGACTTTATTTATTTATTTATTACTTCTATATTTCTTTCTTTTTTTTAATTATTTTTATTTTGCTGATATACAATGTAGTTGATTATTGTGTCCCATCACCGAAACCTCCCTCCCTCCTCCCTCTCCCCCCTCCCACCCAAGTGTGTCCCCTCCATTTTCTTGTTGTAAGAACTTCAAAAAAAAAATTGTGGTTGTTATATCTTCCTCTCCCCCCCTCCCCCGGTTTTGTTGTTGTTGTTGTTGTTGTTGTTGTTGTTGTTCTTTGTTTGTTTGTGTGTGTGTGAGAGTGTGTGTGTGTGTGTGTGTGTGTGT
>NW_007731260.1:135169-165143 GCF_000696425.1 Galeopterus variegatus | reverse complement strand
CCCCCCCCCGGCTGGCTCCAGGCTGCCCATCAGGACTCAAGGGGACATCACCTCCTCAGGGAAGCCCTCAGGCCTCCTCTTTTGTGCTTTCATGTTTCCTGGACCTGGCACCTGTCTTAGATGTAACAAAGCACATGTGTTTGTGCATTTGTCATCCTGCAGGACCACAGGTTTCTTGGCACAGAAGCTTTCTTCTTCCCCGTTGTGCCCCATGTCTGCTGGCCCAAAGCTACATTTCATAAATGCACACTAAATTGAGGTGACCACTGAAAAACCCACAAGCTCCCTGTACCCCGTGACAGGCATGGTGCCAGCCCAGGGGAACCTCAGAGCCCAGGGATGCCCATCTTCTGTAAGACAGGTCTGGAGGAGCAGAGGGGACCCCTGTTTAAACCAGGGGTAACCTCATTTAAGACACACAGTGTTCCACATGGAAAGACTGAACTCCAATTCCACACCTGCCGCTTGGACAAGTCCCAGCACAGCGTCTGCTTCTTCTGTGCGGCGGCAAGAGTGACCTGCACTCTCAGGCAGCATCAGACGCAGCCGTGAACTTCACCCTGCTCTGCCTCTGGGTCTGCACAGGAACAGAGCCTCCAGCCCCCAGCCCTACCTCGCCGGCTCCCCAGTGTCTCTTCAACATTCCCAAGTCCCAGCTGGTCAGTCTGGCCTCCGGCTTCCCTGGGCACAGCCCAGCAGGTGGCCAATAAGGATATTAGGGCGCTAGATATTTAAATATTATCTTCAGTTAACTCCCCCCACTCCCCACCTGAACTCGCCCCACTCACTCCAGTTCATTAGCATTCTCACTCTCCCCAAATCCTTATCCAACTATGTCTTGGGCTGGATTTTCCGGGAAGCAGATGCTAAGAGGAAATTAGGGGTACAAAAGTTTGTTGGGGAGCATCCCCTGTAAAAGGAGAGGGCCGAGGAAGGGGGGCAGGGACCCTCCACCCTCGGAGCAGATCCTCCCTGCAGAACCTGCGTCCGCCGGCAGGGGGCGCCGGAGCAAAGCGTGCGTGCCAGGGCCGGCCACCGCGAGTACCACTGCCTCACTCAGTCGTCGCCGGGGCCACCTGAGAACAGTGTGTCCTAACAGCTGCAGGCTGTTGGTGAAGCACACTGCTCACAGCTGGGCAGCAGTTCTTTCTCACAGGGGAGTCCGAATCTCCTCGTGTCTTAGCTTGGGTTCCCCGGAGAGCAGAGCCTGGGACTATGGCTCGTGCAGTGCGCAGGAAAGAAAGCTGAACGGAAGGAGCGCCTTATCCAGGATGCATTATCAAATCGGGCACCCTGTGGGCGACTCCCGAAGAGCACCATGACATGCATCTCAGAACCATCGGCCTCTGGGATGGAGGAGGGAGGATTCATCCAGCTGTTCTTGTCCCCACCGGTCAAGGGTGGCCCATGGTGTTAACTTCCCCCACACCTCCCAGGCCTCAGGTGTGGGTCCTGAGCAGTTTCCACCAACTCCCCATCCCCTATGTGGGCCAGACTCAATGCACTGTCCAGTTGTAGCTGCATGAAGTTGGCCAAGCCACATGGATCTGGTCACTGCCGCAGACAGGGATAGCACACAGCTGGTTGACCAGGGGTGGGGGACTGCAAGAGTTTGTTTGGGGACCCTGTTAGAGTTGAGATGTTTATATAAATACCCAAGAAGAGAAATCCCATAAGAATGTGTATTTACCAATCTGTAGTGCAGGCAGATGCCAGGGCAGAAACATCAACTCGAAAGCCATCAGCTTACCCACCACACAAAAAGACATGAGCTGAATGAACTCATCTAAGGATAGAAAAGAGAAGAGGTATTTGGCCTGAGCCCTAAGAATCCTCTTAAGATTGACAGATGAAGAGAAACTAGCAAAAGACACCAAGATCGCACTGCCAAGGGTAGGAGGAAAGCCAGGACAGCGGCAGACCATGTGATGGAGCACAGAGGGCGGGTTGGGTCTTAGACAGGGGCCTGGAAAACTCCTTCATTCTGATATCAGGGAAAGTAGAGGACATGGCATATGATTGACACATTTGTAGTGGGAAGGCAGTTGTCCTCTGATGCTCTTTTCTCAGAGTAACAAGAAGCAAAGTCATTAGTATGAGAGATTGGAGAAAGGAGAGGCTGTTGGGGGTTGGAGGAGAGCGTGAAGAGGAGGAAAAGTCTCCCAGACATGGTGGGGGTGGTGCTTTGGGGTCTCTCCTTCAATCAGGCTGAGCACCTGGGCTCAGGCACACCCCTGGGCTCCCCAGGATGCATGTGTGTCTGGTTGAGCAGTAGGGATAGAGGGTCATCCCCAGGTCCGGGCTCAGGGTGTAGGTAGAGTATTATAATGAGGTTCTTTACAGGAGAGTTTCATTTAGGAGAGAGAATATAGGGAGGCACTTAGTCCCGGCTGTGCCTCAGTTTCCTCACCTGTAAAAGGCATGTGTTGGGCTAGGTGAGTCTGGTTCCATCTTTGAATATCAAGGAGACCACACCTTAAGCTTCAGGGGCAAAATGGTCAAATGCTGTCCAGGTTTTGATCATGAGCGATGCTAACTGCCACTGCACAGGACCTGTTCCCATCATCTGAGCAGCTTCCAGAAAAATCAGTCCTTTAGGTTTTGGGGGGGATCATGGATCCATAGTTCAGACTTATAGGGACTGTCGGGGCAGCACCACTAAGAGCAGAGGCTGTGGCTTCCTTTGACTCCCCTCTGAAAAGCTGATCCAGCTCGGAAGACAGCAGAGCCACCAGGTAATGACTCATTTTCCCGGGGAAGGCGGGGCACAGCCGGTCCTGGTTGGTGAGCAGTTAATCTGATTGATTCCAGTGTTGGAAGAGACAACTTCAGCTTTCACGCTGCATTTGTACTTCTGCTCAAAACTCCTCTGGTGGAATGATTAACTGCATGCTGTGTTTGTTGAACATCTCCACAGCACAATGCCTGGCACATGGCAGGGGTTGGATGCCCGTTGGCTGAATGGCTGAACAAGGGCAAGGTGTCTAGGTGGGGACTCCAAGTAACTCCCTTTGTCTCCTCCCCCCTTGCTTCATTCCCTCTCCTCGCAAGCACATCCCTCCCCATCCCTCTGATAAATGGCCAGTCCCCTTGAGCAGAAGGAGGGGCATTTTCAGGGCACTGCAGGGATCTGTATAGGGCCTTGTTCTGCCTGACACCTTTATTAATCGCTCAGCCAGGAAGATAAACAGCTTGTTAATTAAATTTGCAGATGTTGCTAAATTGGGAAGTGTTCTGATCGGTCAGTCCCGGGAAGATAGAATGGTCCCACATTGGGCTCTGGAGAGGTCAGCCTGGGCTGGAGGCAGGACACAGTGATGTAGCTGCACGAGCAATAGTAATGCTAATAATGGCGAGTGTTTGCTGAGCACTTACTGTGTGCCAGGCACTGCAGGAGCCCAGGCATTGCGGTCCTGAGTTCCAACCACTCACATGCTGGGGACCTTGTGCAAGTTTCTTCCCTTCTCCAGGCCTCAATTTGCTCCTCTGTGCAGGATGGGGTCCCTCGCAGCTGTGGCATTCATGAGCTTCCATGGTGTGGTCCCCATCGAGTGGAGGGAGGGGGCCCCATTTTCCAGTTCAGAGGGTGGCCAGCACCCATTCCCCCAGCATAAAGCTCCCCCTGAGAGCCTCTGTCAGGAGTGTGGGTGTCATGAGCCAGATATTGATGTGGGGACTTGGGGGATCTGATGGGTCTGGGGAGGGTTAGAGACTAGGGGTCTATAGCTGTCTACAGAAGAGTCTAGGGGCCTAGAGGTCTGTGGGTCTGGGAGATTGCGGGAGGGTCATGGAGGTCTGATAGTTCTGAGGGGTCTAAAGAGTCTAGAAGGTTCTGAAGATCGGAGGCAGTTTGTAGAGGTTTGCAGTATCTAGGGATCTGAGGATCTGGGAGTAGGAGGGCCTAAGGGCATGGGGTCTGAGAATTGGGGCTTGGAAAGCTGGATGTACTAGGGCCTGGGGGATCTGGGTCTGAGAGTTTGGGGGTCTTGGAGGCTATGGAGTTTGGGGCTGTCTGGGGATCAGTCTTATGGGTCTGAGACTCTGGGATGGTTTGAGGGGTTAGTAATCTAGCATCTAGGAAGTCAGACATCTGAGGGGTCCAGAAGTTGGGGACGTGGGGATCTGGAGAGATGGAAATTCTGAGGTCTGGGATATAGAGGCGTCTGGGAGTTGGGGAGAGTCAAGGGTCTCAGAGAAACTTGGTGGTCTTGGGAAGTCTGGGGCTCTGGGAGAGTTTGAAAGTGGGGGTTCTGGAATAAAGAGGCAGGAGGCTGAAAGCTGAATGTAGCCAAATAGCGCCACCTAGTGTAGCTTCTTCCACATTACAGACAGAGGCACTGGCGAAGCTTGGAGCTTTCCAGCTCTCCTGCAGGTGCTCAGAGAGGCTTGCAGGCAGGGAGGTGGGCAGCATCTCTAAGCTTTCAAACTGGCAGTGTTACCCACTCAGGCAACGCGGAGAGTGTCCAGCTTGTTCACTGCTGTGATACCAACTCAGAGAATAGCACCTGGCATGCAATGGACATGCAATACATGTTTGTTTAATGAATAGACAAGAAAAATTCATCTTAAAAGTAGTTAACCTGACAAGGGTAATGCTTAACACACACTTGCCTGTGTGCATACATACACACATGCCTGCCAGCAGCTCACATTTATTGGACACTCTTCAATTGCCCAAAGCAGCCCTGTGATGTAGGCACTATTATCATCACCCTTTAACAGAGAAGGAATCTAAGACTTCCCACAGGAAGACTGTGTCCTGCATCCAGGAGAAATACAGAAAGTCTAGACCTGCACCGTTCAGTACAGTGGCCACGCACCAGGTGCAGCCAAACAGTGGCTGGTTCACCTAGGAATGAAAGTGTGAAATATACACTGGGTTTCAAAGACTTAGTATAAGAAAAGTAGATCTCATTAATAACTGTTTATGTTGACTGCATGTTGAAATGATCATATTTTGGGTAGGGAAGATTGAGTAAAATACATTACTGAAATTAATTTTACCAGTTTCTTTTTGCTTTTTAAAATATGGCTTTTAGGAAATTTAAAATGACACCTGTAGGGCCGGCCCGGTGGCGCACTGCTACAGTGCACCGCTTGGGAGTGCGGTGGCGCTCCCGCCGAGGGTTCGGATCCCACATACAGACCGGCCGCTCACTGGCTGAGCAAGGTGCGGGGGCAACACCGAGGGTTGCGATCCCATTGCCGGTCCCGGTCCGGTACGGGCGTGACACTGAGGGTTGCGATCCGTTGCCAGTCACGAAAAAAGACAAAAAAGGAAAAAAAAAAAAATGACACCTGTAGCTGGTGTCCTATTGATATTGGACAGCACTGGTTTAGAGTAAATCACTGATCGCTGGTGAATGAGACTCAGGATCTCTGTGGTGGGTGGGTGATACCTCCACCCAGAGGTGCCTGGAGGTAGTGGGGGAAGCCTGAAGGGTGGATCTGCTTGTGGGGGAGAAGTTAGCCCAGGGGCATGATTAAGCAAGGAATGTCCCACAGAGTAGAGTCATTGAGGGACCAGATGTAAAATGCCTCTTGAGGGGCCTACCAGATAATGATCAATAAAATCTGTCCAACCTCCTAATTTTCTCTCCCTCTTCTCTTACCTGGGCCTTGAGGATGGGTAGAGAGGTGGGTAAGGAAGATGACTTAGGAGAGGGTGATGCTGGGCAGCTGCAGGTGGGTGGGTGAGTGAGACAGTGGGGGTAGCAGCTGACAGAGGCTGGGTAAAGAGCTGTGCATTTGGAGCAAGCCACAGTCGTGGGCTTGGGCTGCATCTGTGGGTCTGCATGGCAAGTGGGCCACCTCCCATGTGCTTGGAGCCTTAATGATGTCTCTGCAATGTGGATTTGATTAGAGCCCTGGCAAGTCCCCAGTGCTCACACAGATCCATGATGGGAGCTGGTCCTGGGTCCTGCAAGGAAGGATCTAAATGTCTTTTGGAAGTCAAGTGTTGCACAGTTGCTTAATGGGAATGGGTTCTTGAACACATTGTCCTAAGATTCTGCCCCAAGTAAGAACTGCCAGGAAATAATACCCACTCCCACACTCCCCAGGGTGTTTGTGTCCCTGGCTAGTTCAAGCCTGTCCCCGGCGCGACTCCCATGACATATCTTAGGTTCACTGCAGCTTCCTGAACACATCCCTTGCATGGGACCTGGGCCTCTGCCCTCCAAACACAGGAGGAAGGCAGGCCCTGGTCCTGTCTCCAGCGAGCTCAGTGGACAGTAGAGGAGACAGAACCTTTGCCCGTAGTCTGACCCTCAGTGCCATCTGGGCAGCGACATGATCACAACTTAGGGCATACAAGTTGTCTTAGTCTGTTCAGCTGCTATAACAAAACATCATAGACTTGGTGGCTTATAAACACCAGACATTTATTTCTCATGGTACTGGAGGCTGGAAGTCTGAAATCAGGGTGCCGGCAGTTCCGGTGTCTGGTAAGGGCTTCCTGGCTCATAGATGGTGCCTTCTGGCTGTTTCCACATGGTGGAAAGAACAATGATCATTCCCCAAAGGCCCCACCTCCAAATACCATCACATTATGATTAGGTCTCAATATATGAATTTTGAGGAGACACAAACATTCAGACCACAGCACAGGTCGATTGGAAGAGAAGGGGATGGGGCTTGGGCACGCATACAGGGAGAGGGTCCCTCAAAGAGAGGCAATACCAAAGTAAGGATGAGAAGTTCCAAGTCTCTAGGGGGACAGGGTGGGAAGGGGCATGCGGGGTGGAGAGGACAGCAGGAGCAGACTCGGAGGTCACTCTGCAGAGAAGCACTGGAGTTGGGATCCACAGCAAGTTGGGGAAGGCTGGAGCGAGAGACGGGAAGAGGCGGGGGCCAGGCTGGGGGACAGTGTCCTGCGGGCGGTGGATGGGACATGGTCAGACTTGCCTTTCAGAGAGTCCCTTTATAGAGAGTCCCCTGGCTGCTGGGTGAGAAGTGGACGGGAGGGGAGGCTGGAGACAGGGCCAGCCAGGAGGCTGCAGCACTTGTCCAGGGAGAGATGATGAAGGCCTGGTGACAATAAGTAATGACATTGATAATAATGCTGACAAATATTGAGCACTTACTGTGTTCAATGTGTTAACTCATTTAATGTTTTCAACACCCCTGTACTGTTGCATTGAAGCACAGAGCAATTAAGCAATTAGCCCAAAGTCACCCAGCTGTGTGGCAGGGTTTGACCCAAGCACCTGGCCCCAGAGCCTTGGATCCCTCTGGTCTGCTGTGGTGAAGAGAAGGGGACAGCTCAGGGGTGGCCTGAGGTTGCCCTGTGGCTCCCAGCACACCCACAGGAATGATTCCTCTGGCTTGTATTCAGGGGCATATTTAGAAGGACCCACTCTCTATAGAGGTCAAAGTCCCCTCTTAAGCCCCCCTGGATTTACAAGAAAGGCTGTATATTATAGAAAGGATAGATGGTGGCCATCTCTCTGTCATGCCAAGAATTGGCAGATGATTAAGTTTCTGCAGGTGTGGAGTGTAAAATGCAGGTTCATTTCCTCCAGGAAAGAAAATCCTTGACACTTCACCGATGATGAGTGGGCTCTACATCCCAGAGAGGAGGACACGGGGAGTGCAAGCCATCAGGGGGGCTGCCGCCACTGCCTCAGCACTTGGTCCCAGCCGGGGCAGACGTTCCTGAACGAGCCACACGTGGGTGGCTCTGCAGACAGAAGTGCTGGCGTCAGACACCCACAAGTTGACGTGACTTTGCCAAGGTGCTGCGTTGGCTCTCACAGATGAGAAGGAAGTTGCTGGGTTTTCAGTGTGTAAGAGGCGTGAGGTGTAACAGCAAACCAACGTTACATGAAAATATTTTGGGGGAAAAAATCCAATTTTATGAACTTGTCAGTGGGCACATATTGAAAATGTTTTAAAAATGGTTTTCCAGAGGAAAACATTATTTTCTTCATGTAATATTGCCTACACTAAGGCCGGCCTGTGGCTCACTCGGGAGAGTGCGGTGCTGATAACACCAAGGCCACGGGTTCGGATCCTATATAGGGATGGCCGGTTTGCTCACTAGCTGAGCGTGGTGCTGACAACACCAAGCCAAGGGTTGAGATCCCCTTACCGGTCATCTTTATAAAAAAAAAAAAAAGTATTGCCTACACTATTCCTAAGTCCAGTAAGAAATAATGTCTTTTTCGATATGCAAACAATTGTTCAGAAACTTCCAGGAGGGTGTGAAATGCTCATCTTTGCCGTGATGGTTTGTGTGGCTGTGCCATGCCACTTGAGGGTAGGAACTGCACTTCCGTTCACCAGAAACCTCCCTATCTCATCTAAGCATCATTGTAAGCCCATGAGGAAGGGAGTTTGAGGCTCAGAGACGTTTAGTGATTTGCCCAAGGTCACTGAGCTGGTAACTGGCAGTGCTAGGGTTTGAATGCAGGTGTGTCCAACCCCAAAGCTGGAGCTCTTCATTACCAGGGCATTCTGCCTTCAGGATCAAGGTCAAGGCAAAGATCTAACCCCAGGGCATCTGACCTCAGGGCCCCTGACCTTAGAGCCCAGCATGGCAGAAGCAGCAGGATCCCAGAGGAAAAATAAAAGCCACAACAGAGTGTGTCACACAGTCTGCTGCTCCTTGATGAGTTTCCAGTAGTTTCCAAAAGCAAGCCCAGTTTCTGAAGTCTTTTCTCCCTCTAGCAAAACAGTCAGAACTCTGCTGACAGCGCCCTGGGCTTTGTGTGTGAGGTTTTCAGGCTGCCTCATGGACTATTTACGGTGGTCACCCTTGCCCTGTCTTTAACCTCATCAAAGGCCAAGGTGGAGTCTGTTGGAGCCGGTGTCAAGATAAGGGCAGATGCATCTTCCCGTGGTATGAAATGATGTCACAACGAGATCATTCCTCTTTAAGGCCTTTTCTTAGTTAGAATTCCTTGGTGGGTCCCCAGTTTCTGTTAAAAGCAGCCTCAACCCTCCAGCTGAGTCTGCCTGGCCAGCGGGTGAGTAGCTGAGTTCAGGGATTCAGGGAAAGGGAATGAATAAAGGAGAAGAGAGTGAAGCCAGGAGGGAGAAGGGGAGAGTGTCTCCTTCCCTAGAGTGACAATGGCCACCACTTAGTGACACCTCCTCCAGGCTGGATCTCCTCTCCCCAAAACCCTGTGAGGTATTCCGCCCATTTTACAGATAAGAGGACCAAGACTCAGAGGGTTCATTAGCTTCCTCAAGGTCACACAGCTGGCAAATACTGAGGCGGTGTTCGTACCCAGGTCTGTGTGAGGCTCAAGTCCATGCACGCTACACTCCCCCACAGCCTCTGTGCATCTTTGCAGGTCCCTGCACAGGACAGCCCCCAGCATGGCCCAACTCCCACCGTCACCAACAAAGTAGGTTCACATGCCCTCCCACTCTCCCAGGGCACAGCCAGCACCCTGGGGTATATGGCCTTGAGCTTCGGCCAGGCCTGATGACAGCCTCACTTTGCCTTTTGCCCATCGTGGCCTCTGGGCCCAGCATTTCATGTCAGGAGGAGCAATGTGCCACCCCACACGGCTGAGGGAGTGAAGGTAGGAAGGCACAGAGCAGCGTCTCCCACCCTCAGTGGGCACTTGTCAAAGGCGCAGCATCCAGGCCCTCTGCTGGAGGTTCTACTCAGTGATGGGGTGGCCCTGGGAACCTGAATCGTGCCGTGCTCCCTGGGTGGCACTTTGATGAGGCAGAGTTGGGCCTCATCCATCTGTCCATCTGTCTGTCCACCTGACCATCTGTCTGTCCTGGCCCCCACCCCCGGGAGGTCATCCCGGTGGGCTGTTCTCCTCCTTGCCAGAGGTGGGGCTGACCCTGAAGGATGCGGCACATCCTCTAACCCTGCAGCGTTCACGGGGACACCTCAGTGGGATGCCAGCTCCTGCGGCCACATGGGAGGCCACGCTCTGGTGCCCCGGCCATGTGCAGGTGTGGGCGAGGGCCCAGGGCCACCGCAGGTGCCTGTGCTGGGGGCTGCTGCTGACCACTCTCGTGGGTGAGCACCACCAGCAGGGGCAGACCCAAGACACAGTGGGGTGACCAGAACTGCTGTC
Source organism: Galeopterus variegatus (assembly GCF_000696425.1). Taxonomy (NCBI): domain Eukaryota; kingdom Metazoa; phylum Chordata; class Mammalia; order Dermoptera; family Cynocephalidae; genus Galeopterus; species Galeopterus variegatus. The sequence goes on along the minus strand of NW_007731260.1, from coordinate 155,097 downwards.
TCCCATCCTCCTCTCCTGTCTGCCCAGCCTGCGGTCCTCGAACCAAGCAAAGGTGTGACACTCTCTCTGCCTTTAGAGTCAGTTCTTTCCCAGGAAACTGGTCAGTCCTTTATGCAAATTGATCCTTGGTGGGATTTTAAACACCCCAGAACATCCTTAAGCCCGAGGAGGAGAGACACACAGGAGGCTGCACTAGGATTCGTGCTGTAAACCCTCTCACCCCCATCCCGTTCCCTCCCAGGCAGGCCAGGACTCATCAGAAAACCCAAACTGCTTCCTGCCAACTTGTGAACTGCCCCAGGTGCATCACCCCAGAGCCCAGGCAACCCCAGGGTCTAACAAGCCCCATTCTGGGGCTGAGGGCAGGTGGGCTTGAGGGAGGATCAGTCTGCAGTGGGGAGAAGCTCGGTGAGGCTTGAACCCAGTCCCAGGGCGCCATGATGACCTTCATTGGCCCCAGGCACTTTAAATAGCAAACGTTAGGTCTTATGACTGTGTTGATGTAAATATAAATGTAATCTAGGCTAGATTCACTCATACTCATTATAACCTTTGAAAGTAAAACTTTTTCAAGGCACCTAAAAGTGTCATGGCTTCAGGTCTGTGCACCCGGTGAAGATGTCATCCAGCCATAACCCACATGACAAGGGGCAGGGACAGAGGCAGGCGTGACAAGGACAAGCAGGGACCCTGGAGTCCAGGCTGCATGGGAGCCCTGCTGTGCCCCTCCAGAGTCGTTGTGGGTGCAGCCCGGACACATTTCTGAAACACAGTTCATTGCGCCCACTGGACAGATGGGTGGTGGAAGTGATGGGGCCTGGGCACAGGGGGCTCAAAACATTGCAGGGTCCCTGCCCTCCCCCAGCAGAGGAGGAAAGAGGGCTGATGCTGAGAACAGCCTTTGCCCTGCACGGCGTGGGTGAGGGTGCAGAATCCTGCAGGGTAGGTGGGCATTTACTTCCCCTGCATCTCTGAGCCTGGAGGTGGCAGTGGCCAGGCCCTCTGCACACATCTGGACAGCTGTCTGTAACTCCTGCCCACCCCTCAGTGGCCCCAGAGGGGCCCCCAGGAGTCGGCCCAGCTCCGTGTTGTAGCTTCATTCATCATGCTGCTCCACGACACAGACCACGGGGCTGCCCAGGCCAGAGGCCCTGTGGGAGGCTGTGACGGGGACTCAACGCTGCCTTCAGAGGGACAGGCTTCTGCCCAAGTAGACCAGGCTCCAGGGGCCTATTCACCTAATGCCAGTCACATGCCCACACCTGGATTCATCCTGCCCAGGTCAGGAGTCCTCTGCCCCTCATCAGAAGCCAGAAGCCTGGAGCCTGGGCAGAGAAATGCCAACAGTCCTGCCCAGAAGGCAGATGGGGGATCGACAGCCGGGGGCAGAGGCTGGTGGGGCAGGGTCCCTGCTGGTGTTCCAGGGAGTCTTGAGCGAGGAGGCAGCAGCCAGAGCAGCAGGAGCAACCTCTCTCCAAACCATCTGTGTGTCAGCTGCTCAGTGAACACCTGGAGACAGCCTCTGTGCCGGCCTGGAGACGGCCCTCAGGGTGGATGAGGCAGGGGCGTGGCCCTTCAAAAGCTCACATGCAGGAAAAAGCAGAGGACAGACTTTATAGAAATCAAGGACCAAAGAGAGGGTCCAGACCGCCGATAAACTGATAGAGAAAACAACACGCAGGGTCACAATTTACTCTTCATGCGCCATGTGCCAGGTGGTGTATCGGGCCTTTTGCACATTCTCCCTCATTTAGTCCCAGTCATAACCCTGTGATGGGGGAATGGGCAAAGGAGGCTCATAAACATGCCTAATGTCAGCCCTGGTAAATGCAAGAGCAGGTTCTGCCCAGGCTGTTTGCACCAACCCCCAGTACCTAACCGTGCCCACCATTGCCTCTGCCCCGCGCTGGGAGCTGACTGCCCAACCGCATTATGGAGGAAGAGAAGGAGAGAAGGAAGCAGGGAGAGGACAGGAGCAGGGAGAGGACAGGGGAAGAGAAGGGCAAGTTCCAGGAGAGCGTGGCAGCAGCTCCGGGGGAGGCTGCTGGGACGTAACACAGTTTCAGATGCTGCAAAGAAACCGAGAGGAGGGACTGCGAGAGATGTTTCAGTGTCTGCGAGGGCGCTGCTGTCCCCATTTGCATCATCTGTGACCCGCCTCTAACTGGAGGGAGGTGAGGCCAGGTGCAGGAGGGGTGCAGCCTGCAGTGCTCACACCAATGTCCTGCTTAGCTCAGGGGTGGGGACAAGGACAACTCGGCTGTGTCCCACCCCCTCTGCAGCATCACAAATACACGGGAGTTCTCAGGGGCGGAAAAGGGACGGAGCACCTCCCACTCACACATTCTGCACAGTAACCAGAAGGTGGAGAACCAGCAACAGACAAGTAAACTCTGTATAGAAGAGGAATCCCACCTCGGGGATCCCAGAGAAACAGAGTAAAGGAGACTCAGATAAACAGCTGTTCATGCTAAAAAAAAAAAATAGAAGATAACATGGTTTTAAAGTAGACAGGAAAGAGATTTAGAGCAGAGATAGAAGATTTCATTCAAAGATGAACTTGAAAAGTTCAGGAAAGAAAAAGAAGAGAAGAATAAAATTATTAAGGAGATAGACGCCAATTAGAAGCTAAAAAAAAAGTAGATCATACAAAATAAAGTGGAAAAGAACAACAAATAGAAGTGATTATGAAGAAGATAATAAAGAAGAGAGATCTTTCTGAAAGAGAAAAAACAAATAAAAATAAATAAGTAAAAATTTCAATTAAACGAAAACTTCCTGAAATACAGAAAGATTGTAATTTACGTAGCAAAAAAGCTACACTTTGAGTTCCTGTAGAAATCACGATCATCGACACCAAGACCTGTCCTCGTCCTCTTGCTGAGCATCAGGAAGTGGTCCTCTGCGTGCTCAGGCGGGGGACTTCCTCCTCACCGTGGGGGGCAGCGACTGGGGGCCAGGAGCAGACCAGACTCAGACCCCCCACAGCAGCATTCAAGGCCTGAGGTTCTGAAGGGTAAATGATCAAGAATGCTGCGCTCAGACCAGTTGTCCAGACACCTGCAGACACGCGAGGACTCAGGGATGCAGTGCCCAGGGGGCTTCTTATATGGGAGGTGAATCAATGAAGAACGCTGAAACAGAGAAGCTTGATAGAAATATGTTGGTCTGTAGTAAAGAATTTATTTTATTATTATTATTTTTTTTACATTATAAAAATCTATCTTTATTCTGAAGGGACAAGGTGTAATTACATATTAAAACTTTTTTTTCATTGCATATGGTTATGGGGTACAGTTTGTTGTTTCAGCACATGCATATATTGTACAATGATCTAATCAGAATAGTTAGCATATCTATCACTTAAACATTTATTGTTTCTTTGTGGTTATAACACTCAAGATCCTCTTTTCTTGCTCTCTTGAAGTATGCAATACAATATTATTAGCTATTGTCACCCTAGGGCCCCAGAGCTTATTCTTCCTGTCTAGCTGTAACTCTGTACCAGTTCACCAATCTTTCCTCGGCCCCCTCTGTTTCCCTGCCTCTGCTAACCACTATTCTACTCTCTATTTCTCTTTTTCCTTCTCTTTTAAATTTATTTTTCTTAATTGGACCATGACAATTGTACATATTTATGGAGTGCAATATGATATTTGGGTACATTAATACTGTGTGCAATGGTCTTATCAGGTGCTTAATTACATCCATCACCTCAACCATTTGTCACTTTTTTGTGTTAGAACATTCAACATCATCCCAACTAGCTATTCAAAGATACACAGCACTTCGCTGTTATCCGTGGTCTCCCTATGTTACTATAGAGCACTAGATCCCATTCTTCCTGTACCTCTACTAATTTGTATCCACTGATCACCCTCATCCCATCCCCCCTTTCCCCCCACCAGTCTCTAGTAACCACTACTCTACTCTCTACCTCTCTGAGATCTACTTTTTTAGCTTCCACATGTGAGTGAGAACATGTGGTATTTCTCTCTGTGTATCTGGTTTATTTCACTCAACATAATTTTCTCCAAGCTCGCCCATGTTGACACAAATGGCAGAATTTCATTCTTTTTGTGGCTCAGTAGTATTCCATTGTGTATATATACCACATTTGCCTTATCCAATCATCTGATGGAGAAGATTTAGGTTAGTTCCAACTCTTGGCTATTGTGAATAGAACTGCAATAAATATGGGAGTGCAGGTATGCCTTCAACTTGTTGATTTCAATTCCTTTGGATATATCCCCAGTAGTGGGATTGCTGGATCTTATGGTAGTTCTATCTGTAGTTGTTTGAGAAATCTCCACACTCTTTTCCATAATGGCTTTACCAATTTACATTCCCTCCAACAATGTATAAGAGTTCCCCTTTCTCCATACCCTCACCAGCATTTATTTTCTGTGATTTTGAAAATAGCCATTCTAACTAGGGTGAGATGATAACTCATTGTGGTTTTGATTTCCATTTCTCTAATGATTAGTGATATTGAGCATTTTTTAATATACCTGTTGGTCATTTGTGTGTCTTCTTTCAAAAAATATCTACTTTCCTTTGTCCATTTTTTAATCAGATTATTTTATTTTATCTTATTTTTTCTATTGAGTTGGGTTCTTTGTATATTCTGGATATGAATCCCTTGTCAGAGAAATAGTTTGCAAATATTTTCTTCCATTCTGCTGGTTGTCTTTTTGCTCTATTGATTGTTTCCTTCACTGTAAAGAATTGATATCATCAAAATGATCATACTACCCAAAGCAATCTACAGATTCAATCCAATCCCTATCAAACCACTAATGACATACTTCACAAAAAAATAAAAAATGATTCAGAAGTTTATATGGAACAACAAGAGATCCTGAATAGCCAAAGAAATCCTGAGCAAGATGAATAAAGGAAGAGGTATCATACTCCTGACTTCAAAATGCACTACAAAGCTATAGTGATCAAAACAGCATGGTACTGGCACAAAAACAGACACACAGACCAATGCAAAAGAAAAGAGAATTCAGAAATAAATCCACGTACCTACAGCCAACAGATTTTTGACAAAGGAGCCAAGAACATACATTGGAGAAAATCTCTCCAATTGGCGCTAGGAAAATTGGACATTCATACACAGAAGAATGAAACTAGACCTCTATCTCTCGCCGTATACCAAAATCAACTAAAAATGGATTAAAAACTTAAACTTAAGACCCAAAACTATAAAATTTCTAGAAGAAAACATATAGCAATCACTTCAGGATATAGGACTTGGCAAAAATTTTATGAATAATACTTTTGAAGCACAGGGAACAAAAGCAAAAATTAACAAGTGGGATTACATCAAACTAAAAAGTAAAGAATGTAACTTTGCCCCAAAAGAGGTCTGGGAGCTTTCAGTCAAGGTGGCAGAATAGATGATCCCCAGCATCACTCTCTCCCACAAATTGATTTACAACTATTAAAAGCAATGACAGCCAAGCTGGGGCTGCTAGAGCTCAGGAGAAGAGGAGGAGAGACCTACGGAGTTCATGAAGGCAGGAGAAGCCGTGATGAGAAAAGAAAGGATCATTCCCACCATTTCAAGCCCCAGCTGCTTTAAGTCTGGAACTGGTGAGCACATGGAGCAGGAGCTGGCAAAAGCCACAGCTGTGCCCTTCATATAAAGTTGCTTGGAGGCTGCAGGGAAGAAGGGGGCCTTGACCCCCAGGCCAGCAAAACCACTAACAGAGTTCTCGTGTACCCACATAGGAATGAAGAGCCACAACAACTGAAAAAAAGGAGCCATTCAGAAGCAAGTGAATCATCACAAGGGACCAGCACATGGCCTTTCCTATAGGAAGTGTTTGGAGCATGGGCAGTGGAGGAGATGGGCCCACTGAGGGAACACTGGGGCACAGCAAGGACAGCCGACCTGACCCCCAGTCAGCACAGGACCACTCAGTGGAGACTGGTCAGGAATATAGAACTGCAGGGGGTGCAGTTTGCTGAAAAGACTGAGGCTCAGACCAGAGTTTCCAGGTAACCTAGATGTACCAGACTTCATGAGACCCAGAAGTACATATAAGGCCAACCATTAAAACCTGAGCTGCACAAAAAACCTTCCCCAGGGAATCAGCAGCAATGAAGCAATTTAGCTCAATCATCGGGCTCAAACACTGATCCCTACAGAAAGTTTTCCCATTTTATAAGTAAGCAAAGGACAACGAATTAGTTCCTTTGCAGAGTTTAAGTGGTGTGAACAGTGAATAATCCAACACAAAACTGAAAGGAAAAACAAAATACCCACAGATCAGAGAAAGAGTTTGATATTGATTAGTAAAGGCCTAACAGCACCAAAGAACACCTATAAAACCTAGAGGGACTGGAAGCCTCCTGGGCCCCCAAGCCGGTAGGGGGAGGGCCGAAAGCCTCAGGCACACCACCCCAACATCCACAACCAGCCCAGCAATGACTACCAAACTTTCACAGGAAGCACCCCAGCCTCCTAAATCAGGGCAGTGGGGGTCCAAGGGTTTCAGCCACACCCCCTGACATCTGTATCCAGCCCAGCAACAACCCAGCCACCACTGGAAACCCCCTGGTCTCCCCTGCTGGAATGAGGGGGGCCCATGGGCCTCGATCACACTCCCCTTCTTTCCCCCTTTTCCTACCCTATTTCCCCTCCTCCTTCCCTTCTTCTCCCCCAAACTGCTCCACAACAATATCTTAGAACAAGACATGGAGCCGGGGAAACCAAACCCAGCCACAACTAGGCAAGCTGCCACCATTGCCCTGGCCCCCGCCAGTGCTCTGAAGCCTGGAGCTGGGGAAGTCAAACCCAGCAGCAACTAGGTAAGCTGCCGCCATCACCCTGGGCCCTGCCGGGGTCCTGAGGCATGGATCTGGGAGAAGCCAAACCCATCTGCAACCAGGTAAAGAGCACACCAAAAGCACCATTTTTGCAAAGGTAGCCCTCCATAGCCACCACAATTGCCATGACTGCCACAAAAGCAGCTAGTCTCATAGCAACAGTCACATCCACCGTGCAGATGGCATGCCAGCCTCTCAACTTCATTGACACAAGGAGAAGCACCAGCGGAGACCAAAAAAGAAAAAAGTCCTCTCTCTCCACAAAGCACACTCCAGAGTATTAGAAGGAGCATCTGATTTATGATAATAGAGGAGGACTTAATCACACTTGTCTCAGTACTGGACAGATCATCTAGGCAACAAACCAATTAATCTATCAGATGGAGGGAACAAATCTATGGTTATTAGAAGGGGGAGTGAGGGGGAGAAGGGAGGAGGAGGAAGGGGTAAGGGGAGGGAACAGGGAAAGGGGAGGAGAAGGGGAAAGGGGAGAGATTGGATAAGGGGCATAAAGAGTAAATACCATTTGTAACAATGAATATGCTTTTAAAAACTGGAAAAAATAAATTAAAAAAGAAAAAAGAAATAAAATTTAAAAAGCTGAAAAGTAGTTTTCAGCTAAAAAAGAAAAAAAGTAAAATAAACTAGCTGTAACTTCTCTAAACAAACAACAACACCAACAAAAAAACCCAAAAAGATGTCTGGCTTTTGCCCTCTGCTTCTGTAATCTCTAAAGTCTTGGAATATCAGGCCTGACAGGAATATCTTTGTTTGCCTGGGGGTGGTGGGTCACACCAGATAGCAAACATTGTGATTTAAGGTAAGGAGTTGTCACACCAAAGACCAACAATGTGATGTAAGGTGGGCCTCTGAGTCCCACCTGGAGGGGCTGGATGCTGTAGACAGACCAGCCATGTGGGTACCTAATCAAGCCTATGTAATGGAGTTCAATAAAAACTCTGAGCACAGAGGCTCAGTTGACCTTCCCCAGCTGCCAGTACTCCTGTGCATTGTCGTGCATAAATGATGGGAAAGTAAGGCTGACTCCACAAGGAAAGGACAACAGAACCTCTGTGTTTAGTACTCCCAGGCTCTGCCCTATGTGTGTCTTCCCTTAGCTGATGTTAATCTGTATCCAGGAGTACGACATGAGTGTGAGAGCTTCCAATCAGTTCTGTGAGTCATTCTAGCAAATTATTAAACCTGAGCATGGTTTTGAGGAACACCCTCGCCTAATTTGCAATGCATGTCAAAAGTAAGGGTAATCTTGGGGACTCCTGAACTTGTAATTGGTGTCAGAGTAAGGGTGGTCTTGGAGACCCCTGAACTTATAATCAGTGTCAGAAGTGAGAGTGGTCTCCTGTGTGGACCATGTTCTCTCCAACTTCACAGTTGGCTAAACCCTTCACATATGGCAGACATTTGAACACTTAAATATAAAATTAGAACTTCCCTTCTAAACTAGATACCAGGGTACTTTGAAAAGTTTGTGAAAAAATATAATTAAAAGATAGTATGTATCTTTCCATGAACTTTCTGAAGTACCCTCGTATACTGGGCAGGGAGGATAAATTTACCACAAATACCTAGACATGTTGATTAAAATAAAACAAACATCATTTTAAATGAGTACCCGATCATGTAAGAAAGTGAAGGAACCCACAGAAGCCAAAAGGTAAGAAGAGGCTAAAAGCAGAGTGGCAAATGATCCCTGAAGCTGTGGGCCACCCTGCAGCACCTGCAGATGTCTGGAACCTGCAGTCTCTGGTTTTAACAGCCGTGCAAGAGAGAGGAGTCAAGGCCTTGGGCTCATGCAGACAAGATGGAGTGTCAGGACTGAGACCCTTGGAAAAAGCTGGAATCCTTGAGAAGCTATATCCTGAGTGAATGTAGAAAAAGGAACTAACAGGAAAATTGGGGGGGCTGGCCAGTTAGTTCAGCTGGTTAAAGCGTGGTGTTGTAACACCAAGGTCAAAGGTTCAGATTCCTGTACTGGCCAGCCACACACACACACACACACACACACAAAACTGATCTGGAAATTTCAGTCATGTTGACGGACTTAAGACAGCTCCACCTTTTGGGGGCTGAACAGTTATCTCAGGGGGTTAGAGCACAGCCTTATAACACCAAGGTCATGGGTTTGGGTCCCCATACCAGCCAGCTGCTGAAAAAAGAAAAGAAAAAGTGTCTGTCTTGGCCTCATCTTCATGTAAAGAAGACAGAAAGAGAGGAGGAGGAGGAAGAGGGGTATTTCACCTCCCCCACCCTGTGCTCCAAAAATTTAGACGGAAGGCCATCCTTCCGTGAATTTGGGGCCCAAATTTATACTCTCTGAAGGATATCCAAGCAGAGAATTATTTTTGCGTTTTTCCAAGATGGCAGCACTCCAGGGCTCCTGGTAGAAACAAACACAGATCTCTCCAGAGGACTGACCCTCAACCCAGTCTTCTCGGGATTCCCACAAAGATCAGCGAAACATGAACTCACAATAAAAATTGAGCCAACGCATGAGGAAACAATTCATCATAAGTGTGTATCAGCAGAAACAGCAAATGTCAGAATTAGGCCACCAAAGACGTTCTGGAATTAGCAGAAACAAAATAAAAAGTTGTATATTTTAAGTGTTCACAGAAAAAGGGGAAATTGAAAGCACAAGCAGGGAACATAAAACTATCCAAAAATAATGAAACAGATTTGACAATGAAATACAGCATCTCAAAATGAAAAATATAATTACTAGATTTTAAAACATGAAAAATGACTTACACATCAGATTAAGCACATCTGCAAAATAATTAGAAAAAAAAGAGTTGAAGCAATTTCCCATAATGAAGCTCAGAGAGATCAAGAGATGGAAAATTACTGGGAATTCCTCTCAGGCCCCCTCTTGGAGAAAAGCCATGCGCTGGATCATGTATAGCAGGTGAGTATGGACAGAACAGACACAGAGCTGGAGGAGGCGGGCGGTGCTCCCTCTGTGCCAATAATGCCTCCCCCTGCCCACCCCTGAGTCATCTTTGAGAGAGAATAGAGGGTAATGGGGGGGAGGAGGGTTGTTGGTCTCTGTGGTTCAAACCTCACTTCCCCCTGGAAGCCTCAGTATATCTGTCACCCGGGAATGTACCTAAACCTAAGCCTTTTTTTGGAAGAGATTCTGTTTCCAATCTGCTCCCTATGAGCAAATCCCTTCCCCGTCTCAGATTTATCTGTACAATGACCAGATCTCCAAGGTCATTGCCAACTCTAATATTCTATTGCTTTATGACATTCTGAGATGACAGACGCCACGCATTCCTTACTAGCTCAACCTCCATATACTCAGGGTGAGTCAGAGATCTAGAGATGCTTAGAAAGAGTCTGCCAATTCTGCCTGCCCAAGACACCAATGCAGGGCCTGCAATTCCACCACTAGAGATTCATTTCTTTGGTGTGAAACACTGCCCCACTTAAATTCCAATAATTTTTTTTCTAAAGTGTCCTGGGGAAGAGGTAGATAATAATTAAAACCAGCATCAATTGTTACACTTTGATATGATTATTTTACCAGATTCTTTTCAACAAAACCATACCTTCTGAGATGGATTTGATGGTAGGAGGACAGAGCAGAAATGCAGTGAGTCAGCCACACCCCAGAAAGGGAGGGAGGGAGGTCCTGTCACCAGTGCAGTGTGCAGGAGAAGCAGCGTTGTAAGGTGACTATCGCGCAGCCTCACTGCTGCTTGGCTGCACTGGGACCTGTCTGGCCAGCAGGTGGCAGGGCACAGTTGAAAACAAACATCTCGCTGGATTTCACAGAAGTTCTGATAATTCAACTGGCTTCTTTTTTGGGTGGCCTTAGAGTTGACTTTGGAGCAGGGGGCTCCAGGCACCGGGGGCAGCCGGGTGTGGGATACACTGTCCAAACTTTTGTACCTCTGACCCTCAGCTCTTAGGAGGGGGGCCTATGGTGGGCACGGAGCCCGGGTGCTGGATTGGGAAGCCCACGTCTGTAGGATGAGGCATATCAGAGCTGGTCCTGTCTGGATTTGGAGGTGTGACATTTGAGGATGAAATAAGACCTTAGGGGTAGGAATGTTTTATGACCTTATCGGGCTGCCTCCCTGTGAGAGTGAACACTCGCAGCATCTCTGTTGGTGGCGGGGGGGGGGCGCTGCAGGGGGCAGACAGCTTCACATGTCAGAGACCGTGGAACACTGAGGCAGGTAGAGCCCCTGACTCCTGTCTGGGTGGGTGGCATGCTCACTGGGTGGAGGGGTGGAGCAGGTGCAGTTTGGACCGGGGAATCCACCTATGGCTGGTAACAGAAGCCCTTAACTCTCTGAGCCCTGTTTCTCAGATATGTCAAATGACGTGAGCTCTCCCAGGGGTGAATCCTCTGCTGTAGTAGCTTTGTAGAGGGTGCTCAAAGTTCAGAGGGGCAAGGGCCACATTCATCCCATCTTCCCTGGAGTCCTTCTATCCCGTCCCATTTGGGAGGCTTATTAATGCCTTCACAGCACGCTGCCCAGCCTGACTTTGTACTGACACACTCAGCAACCCCCCGACTTGCTGCTCCCTTCCTTGCTTTCACCTGACCCAGGTGACCCTCATGAGCAAGAGAGAAATGTGAGCTGCTCCAAGCAAGTGCCTGTATCGGAGATAGCTTCCATTCTGCAGGGATGGGGCTCCATCAGCCGCAGGGAGCTCACAGTGGCAGGCCTGAGGCCAGCACACAGGGCCGTCTGACTTGTTCCAGTCCACCAAAGGGGGTGGGAGCACACTCTTTTATGTTGCCTTCTAGATGGATTCCCCACCCTGAGGAATTATGCAATGACACTGTGATCTGATGCAGTGTCTCCCAAACTCACCTGCTCAGGAGGGTCTCTGGGTGCTGTTAACATTCACAGTCACATTCCGGGGGAGAGCTGGGAATCGATGTGTCCAGCAAGCTCCTAGCACACCCTAAGTATAAGGTGATTCTTACACTAGGAAAGTTTGGGACCAGCTATGTCCAGCCAGAAGATGAAGAAAGAGAGGGAGCCTGGCAATGTGGAGAGGCTTTATGTCCACACAACCTAACAGAGGCTGGGAATGAAGTCTCAGAGGACACTGGGGGACCCCAGCCAGTCTCAGTCCTGCAGCTTCTCCTGCCTTGACCCTAGACTCTCCCTACCTCTTCTTGCTGCCTGAAAGGCGACCAAGCTTACCACGCTCTGCTGCCCCTATGGTTGATTTACTTGCCTAGGGCCTTTTTTCCTGAACAAAAAGGTGATTGTGGTAGGCAGAATAATGGCCCCCAAAGATATCCATGTCCTAATCCCCAGACCCTGGAATATGTTACTTTACATGGCAAAAGAGACTTTGCAGATGTGATTGAATCAAGGATCTTGAGGCAGGAAAATTACCCTGGGTTATCCGGGTGGACTCAGTGTAATCACAAGTGTCCTTATGAGAGGGAGACAAGAGGGTTAGTATCAGAGAGAGAGAGAGTTGAAGATGTCACCATGCTAGCTCTAAAGATGGAAGAAGGGGCCATGAGCCGAAGAATGCAGGTGGCTTCTGGAAGCTGGCAGGGCCAAGGAAATGGATTGTCCACCAGACGTCCAGGAGGAAAAAGCCCTGCCAATACCTTGATTTCAGCCCAGTGAGGCTTCTGACCTTTAAGAACTGTAAGATAATAAATGCATGTTGTTTTTCACTTGGGAGAATGTGGTGCTGATAACAGCAAGGTCAAGGATTTGGATCCCTATATTTGCCAGCTGCCAAAAAAAAAAAAAAGCATGTCATTTTAAGCCAGCAAATTGGTGGTGACTTGTCACGGCAGCAATAGGAAACTAACACAGTGACCTGGTTGGAAGAAGTTGCTCCGTCATTGCTCCTGCCACATACGTGGACATTGGGAGGCAGAGGCACAACAGCAGCTTAGAAACCCGAGGACTTCCTGGCTCAGACCCTTCCTCCTGGTGCAACACCAAGCAAGCGCCGTCTCCTCTCTGATTCTCCATTGCCCCATCTGTAAAATGGGAATAGTCATTGCACCAGCATTACACCCTACTTCTGGGATCAGACAACTCCCATCACCTCCAACCCATGTTTTATCCACCTGTGACACAAAGTGCCCTGGAGACAGACTTGAGGAAGATGGGGTTCCCAGGACCCCAGAGGAAGTACACCACCTAGGCCCACTCTTGTCTAAGAGGCTCTGACATACCTGGGGCATGGAGACGGAGCTGTCCTTTGATTTCCTGGTTATAGTGGCCCATCTGTGAGATCGTCACATCTACCACCCAAATCCTGGTGGCTCAAGGTTTATTCTTAGGAAACTGCGAACAAAAGCATCACAACTGTGGTTTCATGGAGCCATGGTTTCCAACATTAACTCAGTGTGTCCCTTGCACACAATGTTCTGTGATTCATTTAGGGTATGGGGCGGCCTCTAGAGAGAAGGGTGTGGGCAGAGGGAACAGCTGGGTTAGGGGCTGGGGACCGGGGCCAGCAGGCTGTGGCCTAAAGTTGTCTGATATGTCCCACCACGTCCCCTCCGAAGGTCGTCCCCTTCTCCTGGTGTGTCTGGTGTCTAAGACATACCATTCGTAATCAGATAGAACAGCAGTGTTCATGAAAGACCTGCTTTGCAGTCAGGCAGATCAGGGTTCAAACCCGGGTGGTGCCATCTGCTAGCGGGATGCGGTCAGTTTAACTGACTTAGACTCTCCAAGCCTGTTTCCTCGCTTGCAGTTTTGTATGAACACATGCAAGTCCCCCTGCTTCCTCTCCTGAGATGAACTGGAATGCAGAACTGCCTCTATTAAAGGGCGTTTGATATCCGAGCGAGGTTTGTGGAGGGTGGCCAGGACCATTTTCTGAGATCACCCCAGCCAGGTTCAGTCCACAGGAAGACTGAGGCTCGGTCCGGTGGAGGATGAGGTGCAGCTCCCGCGTGGCTCCCGGCGTGCTCTGCCAGCCTCGTGAGGAAAGAAGGTTGCAGGTGGGCAGTTCAGTGTCAAGGGAGAGAGAGTTCCTAAGGTTTCACTACTGGGGTATTGTCAGCTCTCCTTCCCCAGGACAGAGGCCTGAGATTGCCAACTGGGGTAAGAAATAAGGATCAAGGGCCGGCCCGGTGGCACACTGGAGAGTGCGCCGCTTGGGAGCGCGGCGGCGCTCCCGCCGAGGGTTCGGATCCCATGTGGAGACCGGTTCCTGCTCACTGGCTGAGCGCAGTGCGGGAGCAACACCGAGGGTTGCGATCCCGTTACCGGTCAGTAAAAAAGACAAAAAGGAAAAAAAAAAAATAAGGATCAAGACTCTACCAGCAGTCACAACATCCATCCCCCCAAAGCACGGGTCCTACCCTCTCCCTGCACCCAGCCCCTCCTTCTCTCCTGACTTCTCTCCAAGTCCTCCCTGCAGCATCTTAACCTGGTTTCTGGAAATGCTCATACTGGGAGTGGGGACTGTGGTTCAGGGTGGGGCGGGCTCCATCCCTCCCTCCAATGTCCCATAATTAGTCAGCTTGGACATGGGTGGAACCAGGCGCTGGCTGGGGTTCTGCTCTCAGGGGAGGCTATTGCTTAGAGGGAAGTGATTTGAAAATCAAATCAGTTGGGCCAGAACATTCCATTCCAGAGCTGAGCCGTTTCCAACCAGGGCACGTAAGTGAACCATCTGAGGCGTAACTGCCTGGGAGGGTTGGTCTGGGTGCCCTCGGCGGGGACACCCAGCTAACAGCTCCCAGTTTCAGCAGAAGTGGTGATGGCCAGGCCTCTCCTGCTCAGCTGGAAGGAAACAAGCATTTATGGAACACTGACTATGTACCTAGTACCTTCCCGAATGTTATGGCATATTTTCTTGCTGACCAGCCTGTGACAACAGTATTTACAGTCCTATTTTACAGATGAGTAAATGAGGCTCAGGGAGGTTAACAGCCCAAGGTCACAGCAGTCTGGTGCAGAAGCCAGCCTCCTGCTCCACCACCCTGCCCACCTCCGTCTCTCTGGCATCCACCTGCCAGACACTCCTCTCTGTCTGTCTCTGTCAATGCTGATCTCGCTTGCTCTCACTCTCACCCCCATGTCCCCAGTTCACACACAGCAGATCCTCCCTGACAGACAGGCATGGCTGAGATTCTTTCAAGCTCTGAATTTATACAAGTTCTTCCAGTTCTGCCCTGCTAATCGTGCAATCTTGGGAAAGTGCTCCCGCTGTCCTCTGAGCCCCATTTCCTCCTCTGTGAGAGGGTGCAATGATACCTACCTTGCAGGATGGTCACCAGGAGCACCCAGCCCTGACTGTGCATTGCAGGTGCTCAGCAAACACTGGTTCTCTGTCCTCAGGAGATTGTGGTGACAGTTGGGCAGGGAGCAGAGGTGCAGGAGGCAGGGCCCTCACCCAATTTCCACTGGCACTGTCATGCATGCAACTGAGAAACGGTCATGTGCCCAGACAGTGCCAGGCCATGTTTAGGACGTCACATTGCTGTCTCCAGGAAACTTACGTAAGAGTAGCCTATTCCTACAGAGGTGACTCCCATGGAGAGGTCCTGGGGATGCCAGGACCGAGGTTTGTAGGTGTTTCCCTGGCCCCAGCAGCCCTGCAGTATTTGGGTCTGTGGAATTGAGGCCCTTTAGAAGCTGCGCTTGGAGAGTCTCAGGGCAAACTGGCAAGAAGCTCGGCTTTCTAACAAGTGAGCAGCTCAGGTTTCCTCTTTCTCTTGTATCCTCTCCTCATCTGCCACATGCCTGGGCCCCCCGGGAGCTCCAGCTCCCAGGCCTAGGCTGGCCCTAAGGGAATAATCAGGGATTATGATCTCTGAGCAAAGCTGTTAACCAGTATGGAAAAGGGGAACACCTGTGGCTGGGAGGGCTGGGGAGCGCTAACACCAGCGACTGTGCTCTGGAGCACGCTGGGTGGAAGGGCCAGCTCATGTGTGAGGGTCCTGTCCTATGGGTACCCAGGGTGAGGAAGTGCTTGCCGAGGTGCAGCTGGACGCAGTGTGGGGCTGCTGTCCAGGAGCATCCGCTTGGGTTTGTCATTTGTCACCTCGTCCCAGGAAGCAGAAGAGAAAAAATTCAAGGATGTGCTAAGCAACCGTAGCACCAAGAGTCTGCTTACTTGAACTCCAGTTTATCCAAGTTTTTCTGAATTCATTCAGTATCTCTGGTAATGCAGAGCAGAGGGGCTTGGACATCTCTCAATTCATTCGTGCTAACACTGGTCACCAGACGCAGAGGTAGACATGGAATTGGCTCCAGGATCTGGTGGAGAAGGTCAGGATGTGGTAGAGTGGAGTGACCTCTGCCCTGCCAGTCACTGCGGCTGCTCACAGCCATGGCCTTTGTTCTTTCTGTGCCTCTGTGAGGTTTGACCATGAGGACTTTAAGGTTTACACCAACTATAAAGTTCCAGGGAATCACTGAGAAACAGGTAGAAATCACCCAGGGGCTGCAAGCGATGTAACAGCCATCAAAATTCTCAGGTTTTCTGTGAAGAGCCTTCAAGCTGCGTGCTTTACAAAAAGTCAGGCAATAAGACCCTCTGGCCAGAGGAGCTTCCCACATGCCTTATCTTGGTTGCAGGAAATAGAATCTGTACTTGGAAGGAAACGAATGACTTGCAGTGGACCTGGTTCAGGTAGGGGCCTGTTGCAGGGTCTCTGGCAGGCAGCCAGAGCCTGAGCCTCCCTGCTCATGTGTAAGTCTTCAGTGCAGTCTTCAGGCTCAGAGTCACCAGGGACTTGAAGTCCATGAATAACCACGATTTGAACCAGTCCAGAAGAATTTAGCATGAAAGAGTCTTCTATTTTTAATGAAAAAAACAAACGTGTGGTGTAAGGAGCTTTAGCCAAGATACAAAATGAACACCTAAACCCTCACCAAAGCGCTCTCCTGGCTGCAGCACCGCATCAGGTACTCTTCACTTGGCTGGCAACCTCTCTTTGACGCTCTCTTCTACCAATGCTGTCCTCTGCGGCTCGTCTGTGGTCAAACACACACACACACACACACCCCAACAAAACAAATAAATGATCCCTGGGGAATGTACTAAATTATTGTGATCTCAATTCCACCTAAATTACCTAATAATTAAATTAACTATGAAAAGTTTATTACTTTTTTGCCAAGTGAACGACTCAGCAAACTGTCCATGGAACCTAATAACATTTTCGAAAGGGTGTCCTGACACGATGTGCTGGCAATAATTAGGTATATGCAAAAGTGAACCTATTAACCAACACTTGGAATATGTTCTTCTATGTTTTAATGAAAAAAAAACTTTGGTCTCCTTCCTCTTACATTTCGATCTTCCTTTTTCCAAAATAATTGTGAGATTAGCTCGCAGCTTTGGAGGTATCTTCCTCCACCAATCAGTGTCTGCATATGTGTGTGTGCACGTGGGGGTGTGTTCAAACTTCACCCTGATTCTGAGTCATGGACCGTTAATAATGTCTGACCACAAAACTAAGGAACCACTAAATATTATACTATTTATAAGTAATCTGTTGCCCAAGGCATTAGGCTACTTAATGAAACCTTGAATTAATGTGTAACTTGAGAAATAGATTATTCTACAAATATAGGCTACCAGAAGCATAATTTAAGCTATTCTATTACTTCACCACTTACATGGTGGTAAGAACAGGAGTAAATGAATACAAATAATAATAAATAAAAAGTATTGAGCCAAGCATTGTGCAAGTTACTTTACATACATTATTTCCTTTGGTTATCATAATAACCCTAAAAGAGGTACTATTACTACTCCCGTTTTACAGATAAAGAAACTGAGGCTTAGAAAGATGTATGTAACTAGCCAAGATCATTCAGTGGAATTCAAATCCAAGTGTATATGACTCTTATAACCACTGGATATTGCATCTCTGGGGTAGAAAGAATGAGGCAAAGTGTGGGTAATGTGAGAGGATATCAATTAATTTGCCTAAATGCGAGCATGGAGTTTATTTGCTTCAAGAGCTGATATTGATTGGTTAGAGAATACAATGGGTAAAGGTGAATTTAGGAGAACTATGCAGGTTTTATGGCAAAGACCTTAGGCAAAAGAAGTGGACAGCCAAGTACTCAGTGAGCTGCAGCTCATCTCTGGAAGCCAGGATGACCCATTCACTAACCAGGGGAGATGTGGGGTGAGCCTGGCTCAGGGGATTCAAGGCAGATGTGTGGTTTCTAAAGGCATCCAAGCCAGACACATTGAAACTGTTTAGGACCTTTATTCAAGGAGATGCTCCCAGATTCTTCTCGGCTGACCTTCAGGGGCCACATGACAAGCATGATCCTGTGCAGCCATTTAAGAAGGCTGAGCCCCACCCCACATTCAGTGCCATAGCCTGGGATGAAACACATAGAGCCTCTTTTCTGTGGGCCTCAAATGCTCCTTGGTCACTCTGGGCCACCCATGATCACTACACAGTGCGGGCGTGAGTTCGGTCTAGCGCACAGCTTGAGACCTTGAGAGCAGTAGTGGGCAGAGATGACATCAGGGACATGCTCAGTGGATGGGTGGGTGGGAGACTGGCCAGGCAAGGACAGGGGGGGCCCTCCCTACATGAGTAGGGAGGGCTCATGAAAGGGTCATAGGAAAGGCCAGGATTCAACCTGAAGCCAAAGCTGGCTGCAGAAATACACTCAGTATGCTCTTATCTCTGTGCCATACTCTTCTGCAATTCACACACTCATCCGGGAGAGCTGGCATGGACTTTTGAGATGCAAGTCCCCTGAGGAAACTGGGGCCCACAGTCATTACCCCATGGCTCATGCCCCTGGTTGGCAACAGAGCAGGTTAGAGTCCAGCTCTCTTAAGTCCCAATGTGTCTCCATTACCCTTCATCTCCATTGGACATTGTTAGCCAAGCTCTTGCCATCCTTTCATTTTATGGGTTTTAGAGGTGAGCTCAAGCATCCCCCAAGCCAGAGAATCTCCACCAGGGGAGGGCTCAGAGACCTCGTTTATTCAGGACAGGGGCTACAGTATACCTTCTGGATTCTGGAGCACCTGGAGCCTTGAGTGACTGAGGGGTCGTAGAATCTCAGGTCTGGAAGGAGGGAGGAAACTCAGATGAAAGGGGCTGGCTCCTGGGATGGTGGAGCCCCTGCCCCGTCTTGAGGTAGATGTGCCCCACCCTCCTCTTAGCTGCTGGCAGCTTTTCCAGGTCCCAGCAAGCGCCCAGGGAACTGTCCAGCAAACAGTCTGCTGAACTGCAGGGGCAGCCTCCCCACCAGAGTCTTCCTGACTGGAGAAGGGCCTGTGTGGTTAATCAGCTGGAGACTTATACAAGGGGGGATGGGGGCAGGCTGAGGGCCTTGGAGAGGAGCCTCTGCCCATTGCCATGTTTGACCTGTAAGCATTTGCATTCCTGGCATTCATGGTTAGTTAATTAAAAATAAGACCAAGGGCCTAAGGAGGCCCACAGTGGGATGGGAACGTCTCCTTGATGCAAAGATATTCCTAATTTCAGACTTAAGTGATATAAAGAGATAGATTGTTCAAGCACCTCTGTCAAAGATGGGAACTTGAGGCCCTGAACAGTTCAGGGACTAACCCCTGGTCACGAAGCTAGTTAAGAGTGTGGCCAAAGGTCAGATCTGGTTCCTGCTGTGGTCCACTCTCTACAACCATGGCTGGTATATATTTAGGCATAAACATTTTTGCCACCAGCAGCCAGTGCTTAGCATCTTTCTGTACCATTATCTCATTTTAATAATGTTATCGAGTGTTCAATATGTGCCAGTGCCTGTTCTAAGTTCTTCACATCTAACACCTTCAATCCTCTCAAAAATCCTTTACAGCAGGGATTTTTATCATCCTCATTTCCCAGATGAGGAAATGGAGGCACAGAGAGGTTAGGTAATTTCCCCACAGTTGGCCAGTAGGAGAGCTGGGTCTCGGATGCAGGCAGTCTGGCTCCAGAGGGCCCCTCTTGGCCACTGCACTGTATGGCTTCCTCAGGAATCTTTGTTGAAGGGCCAGGGTACACAATGAGCTTTTATATTTGCAAAGTGAAAAGAATGAAGACAGGAAAGAATTTTCTGAAGTGAAGTTGGAGGAAGGTGTCAAGTGTCTGCCTGGAAAGTTTAGCTTTTTGTGCTCTCAGT
>NW_007731260.1:118366-133380 GCF_000696425.1 Galeopterus variegatus | reverse complement strand
TCCTTTTTGTCTTTTTTACTGAC
This sequence comes from Galeopterus variegatus, assembly GCF_000696425.1. Lineage (NCBI taxonomy): Eukaryota > Metazoa > Chordata > Mammalia > Dermoptera > Cynocephalidae > Galeopterus > Galeopterus variegatus. Next base: position 133,357 of record NW_007731260.1, on the reverse strand, counting down.
TGGCAATGGGATCGCAACCCTCGGTGTTGCGCCCGCACCACACTCAGCCAGTGAGCGGGAACCAGTCTCCACATGGGATCCGAACCCTCGGCGGGAGCGCCGCCGCACCCCCAAGCGGCGCACTCTCCAGTGCGCCACCAGGCTGGCCCCATAATAAAGGTTTTTTAAAAATGTAAATAAAAGGTTTTTTGTCCTCAGGATAATGCTGAGGGGCCACCTACAGTTCAGGGTTAGGAGGGTCTGCACAACCAGCTGTTGAGGAAGATGATCCAGGCAGTGTAAGTTAGAATGCTTCCTGGTGCATGGCAGGAAAAGTTCTTTTAATTTATGCTCACTTAACCAACCAATGTTCTCTATTTTCCCCCAAAACATGCTGACGGGTGTCCACTGCACACAGGACACTCATAGCTAGTGGGCTACTCTCCAGAGCAGGGATCAGCAACCTCTGACCCCTGTTTAAGCCACAGGCCAGATTTGGCTTTCTTGGAACACGGCCACACCCATTCACTTACTGACCGTCTGTGGCTGCTTTCTCAGTACAACAAGAGCTCAGCAGCTGTTACAGAGACTATATGGCCTTCAAGCTAAAGATATTTACTACATGACCCTCACAGAAAAAGTGTCCTGGTCTGCTCTGGAACATCACACACCTCTGCTCTGACTTGCTGGCTTGTGTGTTTGCCAACCAGTCATATCTGATTCCAAACCTGTTCGTGCCAGTTGTACTTACAACTGTACATATATAATTTATTAAATAGTGTATAGATCAATGAAATAAGAGTGTGAAAAAAAAGGATTATTTCTATGAAAGTTAGGTTAAATGCCTTGGAAAGACTCAATAAATGTATCACTGAAAACAACTGTTATTGTATTGATTATGGGCAAGAGAGGTCTATGAGGTTGGGCTGAGGGGCATTGCACAGTCTAGAATAACTTTGCACTCAGACAGCTTTGTCAGCCTCTTTAAGGATCATGTTAGGGAAACAGAAACTGGAAATTGTAGACAATGCCCTGTAGGTGTGGTTTATGTTTGAATGATGGTGTAGAACTTCACAGCAGATCCACATTGAAGAAAAGGCTTTAGCCCTGCATCAAAATATTAGGAAATAAAGGTACATCTACATCTTGAAAGTAAAACAAAAGGCTTAAGGAATACATGCATGCACATGGTTTTTGAAATATATTTTAAGGATCTCTTGATCCTTTTGTGTGTGTGTGTGGCTGGCCAGTATGGGGATCCAAACCCATGACCTTGGTCTTGATCCTTACTTGAGCCAGATTTTTCAAAATAGTTCCATCACTAATCCCAATAGTATCAGATATGAGGGCTTAGCCTACAACAGAAAGCCCATCCTAAAATTGCTTTGGAAAAAAAAAGAGGCTTCCCTTCACGTCATTTTGTTCTTTCTCATGTCCCTTTGTCCAGGCCTGGAGGACAGGTGTGGGAGGTCGTGCAGGTGGCTCGAGTGGCCAGAAGATTAATTACATTGAGCAAATAGCAAATTGATTGAGAAAATAAGTAAATAAATTAAAGATAATGAGAAACAGTTTTGTACCATCTGAGGAGGGATTTAGAAACATGGAGCAGGGCAGGCTAGAAAGAACCGTGAGAGGTTGGAGTAGAATTGAAAGTATCATATGAACTCCTGGGTTTTTAAACATATTGACATGAATAAATATGGAAATAGTCATAGATATATGCAATGGATGCATATCGATATATACATAGGCTCCCTAGAGAACCAAGAAGCAGTGACACCCAGTAGCAATGCACACACCTAGCATATAACATTTATAGACAACCTGTCGAATAAGATAGGAACCCGCAAGTTCATGTTGATATGAACAAGCAAATGCATATATGAAGTTGGGGGAGGGTTAGGTGGGCCGGAGAAAAAGGCTTTCCTTAGAAGAGAATGCAACTTATGAAACTAGAAGGACCAACAGAAATAGGCAATCAGCATTTGGCAACCATCATACTGGTAGTTGATATAGGCAGGAGCTATAGGCTGGTGGGGGCAAGTTTAATGAGGAACAGAATATTGGCATGATATCAGACTATCACCCCACAAAATACTAGTTAAATACAGAGCGGAAATGATGACTCTATTGTGGAGAGACCTGGCAGGCACCAGCTTGTCCAAGTGATGCAGGTGAACATCTCCTGTGGTGGGATGCTGAGCAGATGCTTGGGGAAGAGCGCAGCATCATTTCTGTAGTTCCTGATGAGACCGCACGGCCAGGGTCTGGACATGAGCAAACACTGGATGGACTGTGTGTGAGAGCAATCTACGGAATGAATGAGTCCATTAAAGCTCTCCAGGCAAGGGAGACTGGAAAGCTGAGGAAATGTTCCAGAGGAAAGGAGACTTAGGAGACAGGACAACGAAATGCAATGCATGACCCTGAATGCGTGATCCTGGCCCAAAAAAAAGGAATGGAGACATTTGTGGGAGAGTTGACAAAATTAGAATGCTATCTATGGATTGGATGGGGGATTTGTATCAGGGTTAATTTCCTGATTGGGAAGAATCATTCTAATGTAGAAAATGGTCTTTATGTTGGGGGAGCTACACGCTGGAGCATTTAGGGGTTATGGGACAGAGAGAAGGAGGGAGGAAGTGAGAGAGAAAGGTGGAGCAATGCAGTAAAATGCTAACAATTGGGGAATCTGAATGAGAGTATAAAGGAATTGTTGCATTATTCTTACAACTTTTCTGAAGATCTGAGGATTGTGAAGATCTTTTATTTTACACAAAATTTTAAAAGATTACTTAGTAACCAAAAATTAAAATAAAATAAAAGAGATTTATTGGCTGGCAAAAACTAAAACTTCCAGAATCTTAAAGCCTTTAGGCATGGTTTGATCAGGGCTTCATCTCACTTTTTTTGCCACACTCTCAGCTCTGCCCTTCTCTGTTGATTTGATTCTCTAGCTGATTTCCTCTTGATCTCAAAGTGGCTGCCAGCAGCAGGGACTATAGGTCTCCAAACTTCAGCAGGAGGAATGAGTTACACTGATTGGATTAACTCAGTCTGTGCTCAGCTTGATGTTGGATGTGTGTGAATCTCACCCAAATCATAGCGTTGTTACATCTTGTAAAGGGTAGCTTCTTAAAGGAAAGTATGCATGTCTTCAGGAAGAGGGAATTAATCTAAGCACTTAACCAATAAAAGTAGCACACAGCCATGTGTAGAGTAAATAGATTGCTGAGAAAGTGAACTAGTGCAGGTACAGATGAGGTGAGAAAATAATTTCACCAAAAGAATTAAAATTATTGGGCCGTCCCCATGGCTCACTCGGGAGAGTGCGGCACTGTTAGTGCCAAGGCTGCGGGTTTGGATCCTATATAGGAATGGCCAGTGCGCTTACCGGCTGAGCGTGGTGCAGACAACACCAAGCCAAGGGTTGTGATACCCTTACCAGTCAAAGGCTGCGGGTTTGGATCCTATATAGGAATGGCCAGTGCGCTTACCGGCTGAGCGTGGTGCGGACAACACCAAGCCAAGGGTTGTGATACCCTTACCAGTCAAAAAAAAAAAAAGAATTAAAATTATTTTCTGAGAAAATGTAAATTATTCAAGAGAATGAGAAGACAAGCCACAGACTGGGAAAAATATTTGCGAAAGACATATCTGAAAAAAGAATGTTATACAAAATATACAAAGAACTCTTAAAAGTCGACAATAAAAAGAAATGAAAAACCTGATTAAAAAACAGGCAAAAGACTTGAGCAGACACCTCAATGAAGATAAACAGATTGCAAATAAGCTTATGAAAAGATGCTCAACATCATATGTCATGAGGGATTGCAAATTAAAACAACAAGATACCACTGCACATCTATTAAAATGTTTAAGATTTGAAACACTGACAATACCGAATGCTGGTGAGGACGTGGAGCAACAGGAACTCTCATCCATTACTGGTGGGAATGCAAAATAAAACAGCTGCTTTGGAAGACAGTTTGGCAGTTTCTTACAAAACTAAACATCCTCTCACCATATGTTCCAGCAAACACACTCCTTGGTAGTTATCTAAATGAGCTGAAATTTATGTCTACAGAAAAACCTGCATCCTGATGTTTATAGCAGCTTTATTTATAATTGCCAAAACTTGGAAGCAACCAAGATGTCCTTTGCTAGGTAACTGAATAAGTAAACAGAATAAATATCAGACAATAAAATACTATTCAGTGCTAAAAAGAAATGAGCTACCAAGCCATGAAAAGACATGGAGGAAACTTAAATTTGTGTTACTATGTAAAAGAAGCCAATCTGAAAAAGCTACATACTGTATGATTCCAACCATATGGAATTCTGTAAAAGGTAAAACTATGGAAAAAGTAAAAAGATCAATGTCTGCCAAGGGCTTATTTAATCTCTATCATGCATCAGCTGTGTTCCAGGTACAGGTGACATAAGAATAAACAAAATGGATAATACCCTTGCCCTCTTGGAATTCATATTCTAGTGGAGAGAGACAAAAGATGAATGAACAAGTAATTTTATAACACAGCAATGATGTTAGGTGCTTCTAAGACCAGGGTGGCTGTAGTCAAACAGGTGAGAAGGGGTCAGATTAGTGACATCTTGAATGCACAGATGAGTAAACTCGGCCAGCAGAGTTTACTCATTGACCTTGACATAGGATGTGTGAGACAGAGGAATCAAGAATGATGCCCAGGTTTTGGGTGTAACCACCAGAAGAGTAGAGTTTTTATCTACTGAGATGGGGAAGACTTTGGAAGGAGCAGGTGGGAGGGGGCTCATGAGTTTGATTATGGTCCGTTGGTTGGTGATGCCTACCAGACAGAAGGTGTGTCTGGTGGGTAGTTGAGTATATGGATCTGGAATTAGGTGAAAGTATTGGACTAGAGATTTTAACGTGGATGTTGGTCAGCAGACAAATGGTGTTGAAGCCTGTAGACTGGACGAGATCACCAAGAGACTGTAGACAGACAAGAACTTAGCCGTGGGCCCTCCAAGAGTAAGCAGTGGGAAAGGTGAGGAGTAAGGAGCAAAGGAGACCAGGAAGGAGCAGCCAGTGAAGCAAGCAGGAGGAAATCCAGGAAGGTGTGGAGTCCTGGGAGCAAGGGAAGGAAGTGTCTCAAGGGGGAGGGAGCGGTCCGCTCTGCCACGGACTGCTGAGAAGTCTACGACCACTGGATGTAGCATAGTGTTTATGGTCCGCACACAAGCGTGCTCGGGAGCCACCCACGGCAACAGCAGGATGGTGCGAGAAGGCGGGGGGAGAATAATGGGAGGGAGGTTAGCTTTATACATCACATTCTATTTTTTTATTAAGCAAAAAAAGAGCTCTGAAGCAAATATAGTAAAATTGTACTTACTATTAAATCTGCATATTGGGTCCATGAATATTTGTTATATCATTTCCTTTGCTGCCTCTGTTTAAAATGTTGCATAATAAAAAAGAAAAACCACTTGTAAATAAACATTCAAAACATATAGCATAAAATAGTTTCAGAAGTATGCCCAAGAAACTGGTAAATGGTTGCCACTGGCAGGCCTACATGCGTTGTGGCCTTCATGGGCCCTAGGCACTTTTGCCTCCATTAAAAAAATATTAAAAATTATATTTTATAATTGTCTTGGTATAAAGACAAGTACGATCCAGGCTTGATTCATTATTATATATATTCATCATGATTATATTGATTTTTATTCTGATTTTGAGATAAATTAAAATGAAAACATCTTTCAGAGGCCCCTGAAAGTGATGTGACATATGTGCTGTGCCTGTGTGCCCAGCAGAAACATCACCCTGGGCACTGGGCAGAACACTGGGGGGAAGGGGGAGGAAACTTACTCTTTATACCTGTGTCTTATTTGAATTTTTTAAATCATGTACATTGATCCCCTTTTAGGAAGGAGGCAATATGCAAGTCTCATGGGTTGATTAAGAAAAATAAATTGAAAAGAGAGATAGAGAGTAGAACAGTGGTTATCAGAGGCAGGGAAGTTGGCTGGGTGCTGGGGAAGAGTTGATAGACTGGTCCAAATTACAGTTAGACAGGAAGCGTAAGTTCTGGAGCCCTAGGGTGACAATAGCTAATAATATTGTATTGTATATTTCAAGATATCCAGATAAGAGCTTCTTTAATGTTATTACCACAAAGAAATGATAAATGCTTAGGTGATAGATATGGTAACTATTCTGATGAGATCAGTACACAATGTATGCACATATGAAAACAACAAGCTGTACCCCATAAACATGTACAATAAAAAAATTAAAATAATAAATAAATGAAAAGGAGACAAAATCTACAAGTGAATGAAAAAAAGATGATTAACCTAATAGAGGATTGGTCAAGGACAGAAAGAGGCAATTCGCAGCTGAGTAAATATCAATGGCCGGAAGCCATGAAAAGATGCGCAACTGAAAGACAGGGAAATGCAAATCCTGCCGCGATGAGTGTTTAACTGGCAAAAATGAAAAATACTGTGGCTGCGGCGGCGGCGTGTTGACATGGGCGTGGGGAAAGGGCCTCTCACAGTGTGGTGGGAGTGGTAATTGGTTTAGTCTTTCAGGAGAGCAATGTATCAGTGTTTATCCACACATATAATGCAAATACCCTTTGACCGGGCACTTTCATTCCAAGCTATCTAACACACACAAATACTCTCACATACACAAAAGACGTGTGCATAGGTATGTGCGTTGCAGCGCTGCTTGCTTGTTCCAAAAATGAGAAATGACCTAAATGTCTAAAAGTATGGGAATTGATAAATTACAGTGCATTCACCCTGCAAAAAAAAGCTAATTAGTCATTAAAAGTACGGAGATAGATTGACATGCAGCAACACAGAAAGTCTATCATACTGTTGTGTGAAAGAAGCCAGCTGCAGAGTAGTAAGCAGGTGTGACCCTGTCAGTCTACAGACATGTGCGTGTAAATTGAAGCCACCTGGAAGCATCCACCCTCAACTCTGCACAATGCTTATCTCTGGAGGGGAGATTGATTGAGGTGAAGAGGTAGGGAAGGGGACTTTTTACTTTATGTTGTATATACTTCCATAGTGTTTAATTTTCTTACAGAGAGAATATCTATATGATATTGTATAATTTTTAAACAACTATAAAAGTTCATCAGGTGGTTCCCAGGTGAGGCTGGAGACACTTGCTGACCAGGCTGAGGGGGCTGAGAGGCTGAGAGGGGCCTAGGCACAGCTGCAGTTTGGATTGTGGAGCTGCAGGGCTTCCACACGGGAGAGTCTGGGGTCCTTTGTGAAGAAATCCAGCTCCGATACACGGGCCACCGCCTACTGTCGCCAGGCCTGCACCAAGCTGCCTCACAAACACAGGCGGGGGTAGTTTTCACCCCAGCCCAGTGAGGAAGGAGATCTCATGCCCACCTGGCAGAGGAAGGCCCTGAGGCTCAGGAAGCTCACCCAGTAGGAAGGGGCAGCTTGGAATGCAGGTCCCAGAATGGGGCTACTGTCGCCAGGCCTGCACCAAGCTGCCTCACAAACACAGGCGGGGGTAGTTTTCACCCCCGCCCAGTGAGGAAGGAGATCTCATGCCCACCTGGCAGAGGAAGGCCCTGAGGCTCAGGGAGCTCACCCAGTAGGAAGGGGCAGCTTGGAATGCAGGTCCCAGGCTGGGAGGAGAGAAGGGCCACAAACCCTCCCAGAATGCTGGTCTCTGTATTGAAAGAGCTCTCAAGGGAGGCCTCGCCAAGCTCCAGGGCAAACAGGGACAGGCTGAAGGACAAAAGGGGAAAGGTCAAGGACAGCCACTGACTGGGCTGGTTCCACTTCTTAGGAAAGCAGTCAAAGTCCTGCCCAGATCCCCCAAGCGGTGCCTAGGGTCCCTCCCTCCCAAGATTCTGCCCCATGGAGGCAGCTGAGATATCCCTAAACATCACCACCCCTTGGTGGTTGCTGGGGTACCCTCAGCTGAGCTGGTGCCTAAGCCTGGGCTCCCCTTCAATCGCCATGCTGCCCTGCAGCTCCCCCACTGACACCCCTCCCTTCTCTCCCCCACAACAGTTGTCAGCTTCGGGGTGGTCCCTGCACAAGCAGGTATCAGACTCAGAGATTGTGGAGGCCTGAATCCACACCACCTCTTACCAATTGTGTCAGTTTCCCCATCTCTAAGAAGGAGTTATAGTAGCTACCTCAAGGGCTGGGTTGGGTTGAACAGATTTATATTTGCAGAGAGAATTTAGATGGGGTCTGCCACACCCTGGTGCTTGATAAACCTGTGTGGACAGAACGGGTTCAGACAAGGACGTGGTAGCTATGCCACCTGAAGCCCAAGACTCAATGGGCTCATCTGCAAAATGGGGCCCTCCTGTCTGGGTGGCTGAGGCAGTAGCCCAGATGGCAGTCCTCAAACAGCCTGCACAGGGGACAGCAGGAAAGATGCCCAGCAGGCCACCTTCCAGGCAGCATCCCCTTCCTCTAGACAGGCTGGGGAGAGCCATTGGAAAAGCGGGTGTGTACTGAAGTCCCTCTGGATGGGAAACCCTCCCAGTGGTGTGAGCACAACACTGGGTTTAGACCCTGGAGCAAGGACCTCAAGGACTCCTCTTCTGAGGCACCTAATCTTACAGACCAAGGTCATCCAGTGCTGGGAGCTACTGAATCTCACAAGCAGGGTCTAAGAAGAAGGGGCCCAGTCTCCCAAGAAGGTGAAGTCACAGACCCACGTTAGCTTTCCTGGCCCGGCCTCCTCTGGCAAGCTCAGCCAGCCCATTTTCTGGTCTCATTTTTTGTTGGATTTTTTTTTTTCCCCTCCACAGCTGTCCTTACAGGGATCCAACCTTGAGCTGCCTTGAAGGTCAAGTCAAGGTCCTCAGACAGTTTAGGCTCTCTCTCTCTCTCTCTCTCAATTGGGAGACAAATGCTTGAAAAATGAGTGCAGGTCTCTACAGAAAATGAAGACAAACACTTAACCAATTGGAAAAACTCACACCGTAATCTGATAGGCCCAAACTGGCAAACTGCAGGCAGTGCTCCAGATGTTTTGATATCCAAATTAACCTCTGGGTATTTTCCCCAGATGTCTCCCCTGGGTCTGCCTTTCATCCTGTCACGCCGGTCTGTATGTGGGATCCGAACCCTCGGCGGGAGCGCCACCACGCTCCCAAGCAGTGCACTGTAGCAGTGCGCCACCGGGCCGGCCCCAATGACTGGTGTTCTTATAAGAGAAAGAGGGAGGTTTTAGATCCAGACAGAGAGAAAAAGGCCTTATCATGACAGAGACAGAGGCTGGAGTCGGGCAGCCCTTAGCCAATGAGCACCCGGAAGCACAGCCACCAGGAGCTAGGAGAGAGGCGTGGGACAGCTTCTCCCTCAGAGCTTCCAGAAGGAACCAACTCTGCCAGCACCTTGATTTCAGACTCTGGCCTCCAGAGCTGTAAGAGAAAAAAATTCCTGTTATTTCAAGCCACCTGGTTTGTGGTCCTTTGCGTGGCAGCCCTAGGAAGCTAATATGGAGAGGTGAAGTGGTCTGCCTGTGGTTGTGCAGCTAGAAAGTGGGGGGCTTGAACAGAGGTCTCTCCTGGGCTGCTCGTTGGTACAATAGACTGGCATTAGATGGTGACTGACCCTCTCCTTGACCAAATTCCAGCCAGGTTCCTCTGAGGACTTTCTCTGCTAAGCTTCAACCATGGCCTGTAAGGACTTGAACCAAATATTATCATACTGTGAGACACCCAGGACTTGGGGGGTTACAAGAAAAGTGAACTTCCCTCTCCTGACATTAATAAGAGTGACAAAGAATGCCATATCTTTCCTATTCCAACTCTAATAAGGTGTAAAATTACCCCATCGGGGCTAGTTTCTGGGTGAGAGAGAAGAGGGTAGTGGGGCAATTTTATTTTTATTGTTATTAAATTTTTTTTAAAGTAACCCATGTCCAGCTGGTACTGGGAGGCAGCCATCCCCTGCCCACCATGCTGCCCCCCAATTCACCCCAGATACAGCCAGCTTCTGCTTTACTTCTCCCAGGGTTTCCATCCTGGCTGGGTTTTCTGCATGTGCCCTACAGGCCCCGTCTCCATTTCCCCCTGCCCTGTGCTCCAGGCTCACCATGGGGGTCTGCAGCAACAGGCTTCCAGGTGGGTATGGCCAAGGGGGGGTCCCTACAAGCCTGTGGAAGGGCAGGACAGAGGGATGGGTGTTTATTTCCCTGGCACCTCCCTGCCAGGCCAGGTTGTGAACAGAGGCTGCATGGCCACAGCACTTGTGGGATGGCCCTCCCCAGACTCAGCTCCCCTCACGCTTCTGCTGAGGCTGGTCCCCCTGCTTCCCACACTCTGTCCACAGCCCCTCAGTAGCCTATCTGCAGTCGGCCCTTCTGTTTCAGCCAGGCCCTGGCTGCTAGGCTTCCACACCAGTGGATAATGTGCATCTAGGATGGCGATGGGGGGAGGTCGGTGCACCTCACAGAGGAAGGGGCAGTCAGGCAGGTACCCCTGAGCCTTGAGGTCTCTCAGGTTCCTCTCCTGCCAGTGGGTGCCAGCCCCAGGAAGCCCAGCCATCATGCATGCTGCCTGGCCCAGCCTTGCCCGGCTGCCTTGGCCCTGCCTCAAGGGCTGGGCGCCAGGGGAGGTGAGCCAGGTGTCAGAGCCTGTGTCTGGGGGAGGGTGGCAGGGAGGCACGTCGTCCCACTTCTTGGGGCTGAGATCTGGTTTCATCCCCTGACCCCACCATCGAGGGCACCGGGGCAGGAGAGTGTGGCAGGTGGTGCCAACCAGGCCCAGCCAGTGCAGCCCTGCGCCCTCCCCTGGCTGGGACGGCTGACACAGAGCTTGCCCCGCTACTGAAGACCTACCCTGTGCCAGGCACATCCCACAGCCCAGAAATACAGAGACTGCTGCTCCCACTTCACAGACGAGGCAGTGAAGGCAAAGAGCTCCACTCACCCAGTTAAAACCCTCCAGTGCTTGCCCACCACCTAGTGGGTCCCAGCACACTCCCCCGCACACACTGTTTCAGCTGCTCTGAAATACTCACCGCGCACCTGCATGCCTCCAGCCCTGTGCTCAGGGTCTCACCTCACTGCGTCAGCCCTCCCCTCATTCCCTCATCATCGTGTCTCAGTGGCAATGCCAACTCCTTTAGGAAGGCTCCCCTGATAGGCTCAGGCTCTTGGCAGCAATTCCCATGCTTTCAGTGTTCCTCTTTGCACAGTCCTGATTGTGCTGTGTTGTAAGCATGCTTTCATGTCACTCTGCCCCACTGCCCCTGCCCATGGACTCCCTGAGGACAGGGACAGAGTCAGAGCTATCACACAGAATCACACGCCACCCCAGGGTAATGTGTAGTGATCAGGGCACTTGCTACCTTGACTGGTCCTTGTGTAGGATGCAACCTGCACAACCGTGCCCAGCGTCCCTGGCCTGGGTCTTACTTATCTCTGGGCCTGACACAGAGGTTTGTGTAAATGGAATGAGTGAGTAAATTAACGAGTGAGTGAATGAATGAGTTGCCCAGGGTCTCCCAGCAGAAATGGCAGAGCCAGGGTTCGCTCTCCAGCTGGAGGTACTCCAGATCTCATGCTTTGCATGCCTGCTGGAGGAGTGGGGAGCTTGGGGCATGTCCAGATGCTGAGCTGAGGCTGGTGCAGAGGACTGAGTTCTGCCCAGGAAGGACCTGGGGGCCTCCTGGTGGGAAAGGTGTGCTGCTGGAGGAAGAGCTAGACAGGCCGGAAAAGGCCGATGCCCACATGGCAGTGTGCCTCCAGCAGGTCAGGGTTAGGGCGGCCAGACCGTGGAAGCCCAGATCTAGCTCCTGCAGGCATGAAGAAGTTGGTAAGCTGGGATAGACACTGTCCTCAGTGAACCTTGGGAATCCTGGGTCAGGAGGCAGCCTGGGACCCACTTCTCTGGCAAAGGCTCCTCCAGGGACAAAACAGAGTTGTGAATTCAATGCAAATCTATGGAAGATGTATTATGTGTGGGATTCTGTGCTGGGTATTGGGTCCCAAATGGTGAACATGGTCCCTGCCCTCAAGCAGCTCATGGCCCAGAGAGGGATGTGAGAGCATCACCTCCCCCACTCCAGGTCCAAGGTGACTCCCAACTCAGGAAGCATGGTGTTAAATCTCCCACAGAGGGTGCAGAGACGGTGGAAGGGGAGACAGAGCAGGAGATTGGGATGCCAGGGGTAGACCCAGAACAGCCACTAGCAATGACCCTTCTGAAGTTGGGTTCACACTAAGGCTGTTCTTAGAGGCACTGATGTAACTGAAAGAAATGGATTTTGTGGCCAGACAGAGCTGAGATCAAATCTGCCTCTACCACTTCATGTGGTGTTCGCAAATCACTTAGCTCCTGCAAGCAGGGTCTGTAAAACAGAATGATGGTACATCTGCTGGCGCACGCCTAGGGAAAGCAGCCAAACCAAAAAAAGAACCTACTGTATGAGTGCATTTGCATACAATGCTAGAAAGTGCAAGCCAATCCACAGTGAGAGGACGCAGATCAGCAGTTGCCAGGGAAGGGGGTGGGTGTGGGGACAATGGAAAGGATTACAAAGGGCCACAAGGAAACTTTTGGAAGTAAGAGGCATGTTCAGTATCTTGAGCATGTGATGGTAGTTCCATGAGAGTATACACATGTAAAAATTAAATCATACACATTAAATCTGTGCAGTTTATTGTACATCATTTAGGTCCCAATAGATCAATTTAAGAAAAAAAGAAATCCCCCAACTCAATTTTTTTTTAAATCTCAATAACTTCTTCGTGGAGTGTGTCATAGGTTGGGGTAACTACACAGAGCACCTTGTACGAGTCCGGACCTAGCATGTTCCATCATGGTTAGTTCCCTCCATCCTTATATCATCAAGTCAATTGTTCCCAATCCATCTGCCGGAAGCACATCTACCGAGTTCCAGCAAGGTGCCAGGCAGATCCTAAGTGCTGGGGCCAGGAGGGATAAGTCCTGCCCCCCCAGAACCCTCAGGCCAACGGGCCAGGACAGACCTTCAAACTGAGACCACACTCAGGCTTAGGCCTGTTTAGAGGAGGGCCCAGGCCAGCCCCTAACTTAGGTGGCCCAGAAACCTAGGGCTGATGCCCAGTTTGTTCTGTTTGGATCCCCTCTGTCAGGGCACCCCTCCCCCAAGAAGGGTCTGTTTCAGAGCACACCGCCTGTTCTCCCCAACTGTTCATATGTGGATGAGTTTGATGCACTTTGGGCTTTTCAACCTTGTATGCATCTATAAGCAAGTATCATTGTCAAATTCAGATTACTACTTTTCTGGTTTTCTTTTCAGGTATGATTTATTTCCAGCCAATTATTCCTATTCTGAGCTATAATAGTAAAAAGTTCAAAACAAAAATGTTCAGCAATATGGGTTTGGTTTTAAAAATTAGACTACATTTCAAACCAGCATGTAGGGTATTTTGGTGTGATATGGGGTGTGTGCATGCTGGTAGCTAGAAGATGTGAATAATCCTCATAATTTCTCCAGGCAGGTTCAATAGTGATTGTCCTTCATACTCCTTTGCTAATTGATATTTTCTCTACTCAGAAATGATCATATACCACTTTGGTATTATGAGGAATATACAGAAATAAATTAAACAGTGAAAGAAGTTTATGGAACTACATCTGCCCACCCTGTCCCCATGCCCCAGCTCAGAACAGCACCATCTCTCCTCGGACCTGCTGCTGCCCGGGCCTCCCAAACCTGTCCTCAGTCTCCAGACCTGCCCTTCTTCTCTATTCTGTACCCCAAGAGATCTTCACAAAATGCAAACTGATCATGTCTGTATTCTGCTTTAATATTTCTCTCCCTGGCTCCTCTGGCCCAGAACAGTCTGGCTCACTTGTGTAGCAGACAAGGCCTTTTATGAACCTTCTCTTTCCACCTTCAAGCTCAAGATCTCACCTCTTACTCCCCAGCCTAGGCTCTGACTGGAACATTCCAGGTTCTTTCTGCCACCAGGCCTTTTGGGGTTCGCTCTGCTAGAGCTGCTTCCTGACCCTGCTCCCCCTCTGTCTTCAGCAGACAGCCCCTGGTCCTGCAGGGCTTGGTCAAGGCCTCTGTTGTCTGGTGAAGCTGCCCCTTCTGCTCTGGACGCTCCCACGGCCACTGCAGCCCATCCAGCTGAGCGTGTCACCTCTACCTTTCATCCCTGTCTGTGGCTCCGGGGGGCTGTGAGGGCCTCACACATCCTTCCACACACTGCACACAAGCACAACTCTTGCACTACCAAAGTTATTGGTGAATGAACAATAAATTCCTATGAATGCCTGAATACAAATCAAGTCCTCCTACCTTTGCAGAGTTGTTTTTGTCTGGGGCTTTTTAAAAAAAAAAATTTCAGCCCCTGGTGATCTTGCTTTCTTCTAAAGTTTTATAAACTCTACTAAAATACTGCTTATTTGACCCTTTCCCTCTACAGGTGATTTTTTAAAAGATATGTGAACAAAAATATAAAGTAAATAAATGGGGGGGGGAAGAAAGTTTAAGCTGGAAACAGAGCAAAGTCGGTACACAAAAACATGCATTGTAATGCTAGAAGTGGGCTACATGTGTGATTGTGAGCTCCCTAGTAACCTAAGCAAAGAGGAAAAATGGTCAGCCTCAAAGTGCTTAGATTCCACAGATATAAACAAACTCATTTTTCAGAAACACAGGCTTTCCTGAATTTGAAATCTGAAGGCAATTTCTCTTGTGGTTCCAAATAAATGTCGTCTCGTGGGATGAGGGACAATGTCCTGACCACGTCCCCACATGGTGAATTTCTGTAGCTTAAATAGCATCCTCAAAACACTTGGTTGGCATCACACCAAAATGTAATTCAGTAAACTCACCTGTCCAGGGTGGGGTCAGTCTGGGCAATTCTGGTTTGTCACAAATGAGGTGTGGTGAAAGGAACGAGCTCACAGACTGATGAGGAAGCTCATTTCCAAAGAACCCGGGAAGTTTCTGATGATAGCTGTGTGACAGTTGCCACTGGAGGCGGTGTTGTCCCACCCCTGGAGGACACGCCTGGGAGGAGGG